>NC_091457.1:23888285-24047463 GCF_027789765.1 Dendropsophus ebraccatus | reverse complement strand
GCCGAAAACTGACATGTCAGTTATTTGCGGCCTCTCGTACGGGATCCCAGCCGGTGTATAACGATGTGTATACGCTGGCGGGACAGGGATTCTACCCGAAAGAAAGGCTAGTGTCCACACCGCACAAAGTACAGCCGTTGTTGCCGATGGCAACAACGCCCGTACTTTTACGTAGTGTGAACATAGCCTAAGGGTAGCTTCACACGTACCGCATCGCACTGGATTTTCTGCTGCGGATCCGCAGCAGATTTGACTAAATGAATGAACACAGCATCAAATCTGCAGCATCACTGTAAAACCTGCTGCGGATATGCAGCAGAATTGATGGTGCAGATTTGATGCTGTGTTCATTTATTTAGTCAAATCTGTTGCGGCAGAAAATCCACTGTGATATGGTACGTGGGAAGCTACCTAAAACATATATCATACTATTATTATATACAGTTACATCTCTCTGGTTGTTTCACCACTCATACGTAAAATTAGATGTTCTGCAACAGCTTTTAGCAGAATTCTGTGTTAGGGAACAGGCAGGGTGGAAGGAGCTGAGGAAAGCAAGCATTCTGGGATTATCGTACAGAGGAATGCTCAACCAGAAAGTACAAAACAAATAGATTTTTGGTAATCAATGCTGTATGCTTCTGCATGTTTAACTTTTTAACATAATGTCAGAATGCAACTTTTATAGTAAAAAAGGGGCCCCATGCATAATCTCCAGATCTTCTTTACATCTCAGCTCTGGCAGTAGTATTTCTAGTGTTATATTGTATATGTGTATGTGTTTATACATGTGTATGTTGCTTGTCTCCTTGTAAATGAAGGTGGGGGCTAGTTCACACTACGTATTTCCGACGTAGCGCGTTCCGTGAATAAACATCCGAGATTTACGTAGTTGCGTACAATGGAAAGTATAAACATCTAACGGCTGCACAGTCACACTACGTAAGAACTTACACCAGGATCGTATGCGGCGCCGTAAAAATGAACCAACCATTGTTTGAGGACGAAAATGCCGTAACTTACGCCCGTAGCGTAACATGCGTCCCGTACGTAGTGGTGATTTTTTCATTTTTGCACTTTTCTTTGCCGATCCAAAAGGTTCTGAGGGTGTCCGGGGCTAGCCGAAGATTTCCAAGTAAAAGACCGCTGTCAGATCGCTCGTATGGCGCTCGGGAAGCGTAAGTAGACTACGGCGTAAGTTCAGCGGACCGGACATAATACGTAGTGTGAACATAGCCTATGGCTCGATTCACACGTAGTAATAGTGCGTTCTGTATGTACGGATGTAATAGTGAGGCCGTATATTTGATGTTTCGTGTGTATGCTGGGAAGTATAGGATATGCGGCTGCACAGTGCACACTCCGTATGAGTTTCTGGCCTGATTGTATCCGGGTCCGTAAAAAATGAGCAAGACCATTATTTCCGGGCCGAAATGGTCCAAGTCGACCGTAGGAAGTAACATTCGGGCCTGGCGGAACCTCTGATTACTGCCGGATCAATCTGATTCTCATTAGAATAATTCATCAATGCGTAACGCCCCTTCAGTTTAAAGGCCCAAGTGAATGGCTTCAATAGGTGACCATCCTTTTAGGTGTCCCGATCTGGAGCGATGGCACGGCGAGCGGAGCATGGTGGTGCTGGTCGTGGGCGACGTGGTTCCTGGCAGCGGGCATTGATGTTCCACCGCCTGATCGCAGAGGTAAGTTTGATCGAAGAATTACACTCATCTTTCTAGAATGGTTTTACTTGGAAAATAGGATGTGTAGTCTCTTTCTGTGTATCTATTTATCCCTCTCTCTATCTATATATCTATGTAAATATATGTCTAATAATATGTAATGTATGCGAACCCAAATACATATCTCTGTTATATATTTATGTGATGTGTTAAAATGTTTTACTTGGACTTAGAAATGCACATGGTCGTCTCGGCCAACCAAAACGCACCTAAGCCCATGTAACACACATATGAATGTCAACACTGTTAGTGGTCTTAAATATAATCGTTTTAGTCATGCGACACGGGCGTGGGAATGTGGCCTGCAAAAAACCACAAAGTATCGTCATGTGTTTCCTTATCTGCTATAGTATTAATTTCTAGTGCAGTTCCCATATAAAACCACTACTTACATATGTCGAATTTAGTATCCCTATTGAGTGTAGGGTTGTTTGATTTCTTACATGTATCAATTGTATTTAATAACAGTGACATGTGTACAAATGTAGACAATTTTTCTGCACAAATCAGTATAGTGCGTTTTGGATGCGTTTTTTGTGTGATATAGTGCATGTGAATCTGAGTAAGCGTGCGCACTACACCGTACACAGTATAGTCAAGTAATGTTTGTGGAATCTTTTGCAAATCGAGTCGAGCAAGGTTGCGTTTTTGATGCGTTTTTTGTGTGATATAGTGCATGTGAATCTGAGTAAGCGTGCGCACTACACCTACACAGTTAGTCAAGTAATGTTTGTGGAATCTTTTGCAAATCGAGTCTAGCAAGGTTGCGTTTTTGATGCGTTTTTTGTGTGATATAGTGCATGTGAATCTGAGTAAGCGTGCGCACTACACCGTACACAGTATAGTCAAGTAATGTTTGTGGAATCTTTTGCAAATCGAGTCGAGCAAGGTTGCGTTTTTGGATGCGTTTTTCATGTAGCTCGTTTTTGCACGTAGTTTCATGTTATTGTGTGCTCCTCCTCGAATGTTCGACCTAATGCTATACCTAACTTACATGTATTTAATTATTAAAATATATTTGTCACTCTATATCAGCGACTGTTTAATACATAAATGTTGACCATAGTTATTACAAAATGTCGAGATCTCTAACCATAGTCGTTGTGACATGTTTTATCCACACACTAAGATAACAAAACACCACACACCACACCAGAACAAACACCGCAGCAGTGAAATAGTTAGCTTCACTCGTTTGCACATGTGTTCATGTATTTTCGAAACAATGTTGATTTCTCTTTCATCAGGTGTGAATGCAAAGCTGGCATTGATCTGGTCTTGTGGCCTACTAATTAGTGCTAGTTAAGATACAAAGCCTTTCCTAAATTCAATCATTAGACACCAATCTTGGTATGTTTTCAGAAGTGTGTTCAAAGAGTTCTGGCATTCCTTGGTTTAGTGAGTCTTGGCTCAGTGGTTATTAGGCTGTGTTCCTTAGATTACACAGGTGGTCTGTTGGAATCCCAACACCACTCTATGTAATGTCATAATGGAAAACATGTTCTTATTCTAATCGATGTAGACACACAGAGGTGAAGTCAGATGGAGATGTCTAGTGATTTCTGTCTTTCTATATAATTTTTCAGGTGCGGTCCCGTCCCCATTTGTGGGACTTGACTGTGCGTGGCTACCACGACCGCGTCCTGCGTCGCGAGACGTGGGAGACGATAGCGGCTGTGGTAGTCCCACAGTGGGGCGATGTGACGGACAGCGAGCAGCTGCGGATGGGTATGTCGTGTTGTCAAATAATGTATGACATAAAATTGTGAGAACAATGTCCGATATTTCTACCAAGACCTCGAAATATCTATCAATTATTAAATCTATCTATTTCTAATAAATCTTTGCTTTTGTCAGTCCGAGCAGTGGAGACACGCTGGTCTAGTGTCAGGGACCAGTACCAACGGGCGATACGCACGGAGGAGAGGGGTGGGGAGCCGATCTCCATGCGCTATGCGCCTTTGTTGGATTTTATCCCGAGCCGCAGTCAACGGCAGTAAGTATATTTTTTTTATTCCATAATGTATATAGTATCATATAGTGTACAATATGTAATACATGAGATAAAATGTTATATGGGAGTAATGAATTTTAATTCTGCCTTTGGTTGTTCAGCAGAACCTGGTCCATACTCACTAGCAGATAATCTCATCCGATTTCACCAATCTGCCTCTTTATGTATATGTTTTATAGGAATGTGCAGACAATTATCTTTAATGTATCCCGATAATTTGACTACATACACTATTGCCATTCTTTATAAGGCCCTAGTTGTGTCATGTTTGTTAGCCTTCATGCTGGTGTATGTGACTGTCCAGAGAGGGTTAATGTCCTGACCAATCACAATAGTCCCCTTTGCTCACACTCAAACAAATGCTTACACACCACTCTGACTCGTGCTTCAACATCCTGTCATTTCTCTAAAATATGTTAGTTTCTGTCATGGCGCTAGAACAACATCTCGTGATTTTTGCAGATCACGGTCACTCCCTCAGTTGTTTAGCGTGTGCTGTAGGTGGCAGAGCCAGTAAGCATGGTGAATGAAATGGCTGTTTCTATGCAGCGGATAATGTTTTATATTTAGTGTCCTACAGTACTAAGCAGTCCGAGAGCTGTTCTCCGGCCCACACTATTCACTTCCTTTATACTCAATGCTGGGCGGCCTGCTGCTCTGTCACTGTCTCAGTGTGGCCTGCGGGGATCTATGACAGGTACACAGGCCTCTTACTGGCCGCTTGTGTATCTGGTCACATGACTAACTCAGGCTCCTCTCCCTGCTGGGCCACATTAAAAAACACTTGTTGTTGTGTTGTCACCAGAATGGTTCCATGCCCACAACATGCCCTGAAGATGAGAGCATTGTTTCCACACTCAGAACGGGGAACATTTTTGGCTAATGTTTTTTTTTTTAAGTTTATTAGAAAACACTAATGTGAATTTAATATAAATAGTTGTATGTCCTAACATAGGATGCGCATAGTACTACATAATGTCTTCGTGTTACCAAACACACATTTCGACATACTGTATGTTATCAAAACTTAAACATTCGATATATGAAGTACCTTTATGAATGTGTCCATATTAGCTAACCTTTCTGTCTCTCCACAGAACCAGTGGCAATTTCGCAGACCCACCGGAGGACAGGATGCTGCTGGTTCTGATGTTGCAGCATCACAGCAGGAGGGGGATAGTGCCACGCCACCGCCATCACAGGAGCCTGGCAGTCCTACTCTTTCTGAGGGCACGGAGCCGATGCCAGGACCTTCTGGCTCGACTTCCATGCACGAAGAGGAGGAGGCTGCAGCACCATCAACATCTGGTGCAGGTCCTAGTGGTGTGCCCCTGGCAGCTCGGCCACGTCAGCCACTCACGAGGCCCACTACTACCACCACCACCAGGAGGCGTCGGGAGCAAGAAGAAGCTCATTCAGCACTGAGTGAGTTGGATCAATCTGTCGTCAACTTTGTCAGGCGGTTTGATGGAGGAGATGATCAGAATGATTTCTTCTGCTACTATCTGGGAGTCCGTTTACGGAATCTCCCTACTAATCTGGCACGTAGTGCGCGGATGGTTACAGAAGTGCTGCTGTCGTGTCACGAGCAGATTGACCCCGATACTTTCCCCGACCCTTGCTATGTGGGCGTCCTCCTACAATCTGTGTATGGGTTACACTCACGGAGGCCACATATCCCGCCGGAGGGCTTTCTTTTCCCCGAGACCACTGCGCCCCCACCTGTGCCCCCACCTCTCTCCCCCCTTGTCCCCCAGCATTGTCCCGAGAGCCACCTGGTGCCATGCCCCCTCCATCTGAGGGTACTAGGGCCGTTCCTAGGCGCCAGCCACGGCGTGGACGGCGCTCTCGGACATCTCGTTACCCACGACGTTTATGATTTCTACTATGTGATGTATGAGGCAATACATCATAATATTATTATATTTTTTTGGTTTAATTTTCTATTTTTTTTTTTTTTTTTTTTTTTTTTTTTTTTTTTTTTTGGTTTATGGCAAGTGGTCTCCTTTTTCAGGCCCAGAGAGGTCATTTTGTGTTAGGGTAGAGTAGGGTCCATGTCCCTGAGGACACCTTACCGGGGTGACATGGTACACTCTGTTTGAAAAAACAGTTTGCTAAGATCCTCATTTAAAATCTATAGAAAAAAGTAAAATCATAATGTCTTTCCTTTAGCTATCTCCAGGGCGAATGGTTCTTGTGTGTAGGGGCCCTTGTTAGCAGAACCAATATGTCACTACATTTAAACGTCAATAAGGAAAAAAAAGGACTGTCATACAAATAGATGAGTTCCTAAATGCAAGTGTCTGATGTGTCCGGTTTTACATCCATTACTGACTTTTGTTGCCTATGTTTGACTCAGCATCTTGCACAGAAGGTTGATTTGTGAAATGTATCCTTTTTGTTAACCTTTATACACAATAATGGGTTTAATGTGATATTTCATACAGAACATGCAGAGTTTGGTGTAAAATTATTTTAGATATAATATTTAATTCAACATTATAAGTATTTTAATGATCAACAATAAAATCCAAACTACATTTGGCCTGGAGAAAACAATGCTACATTGTGTGTGTGTGTAAGTCGAATAGTTGACATTCTTCCACACACATCTGCGTTGTTCTCTCTCGATTGGGAGGTGTAATGTAGTGATTTGGCTCAAGGTTACTAAAGTACCGCGCGCTTACACAATGTACTGTATCCTAGAATAAAATCCACATTTTCACACATGGAGAGGCCTAAAGCCTTGCCAAGGATACATCAAGGATCTATTCACATGTTTTCAGTTTAAAAAGCTAAAAATTAACCATTATTATGTTTGTATTGGTTTGGCCTTTGCACATAGTGCAGTTAATGGATGTGTTGACGATATATATGTAACATTTCCCACAAGTCTCAGGCTTTTATTAACATGTTGTGTCACTACGCTAATCATTGACTCAGTGTGTGCTGGATGAATATCTGATAGTCTGCTCCTAGACTGGCCCACGAGATCGGCCTTTGGGAGCCTGCAGCAGAATGCAATGATCTGTCTGCAGTAAGCTGCAGCTTCATGCGCCCTTCCCCCTCTGTCCTAATCTAACTTTGACTTTACTATTGTGACATCATATTGCTTGGCAAGTCTGAGAATGTTTTTGAATAAAATTCCTTGTGTATTTATATAATCTCTCATTTTTTCACCTCTCCCAGAAAAAGCTTAGCTGGTTGTGCACTTTGTTTCGCGTAATGATTTGCATTAATGCGACATGCCTATTTTAGCCATGTATACAGATGGCAACACTTTATCAGTCTGAATACAAAGCCTCTATTTCATATGGTAATTCAAAATTTCGTAACCCTGTCAGTAACCAAAGTGAAAACTAACGTTGATTTCTAGTCAACAGTGGCCTTTGCCGCCAAGGGCTGGTTATTTGCATATGTAAATGAGTGTGTTCGCTCACATATGGAGATAGTGGCTGGGCTGATCCACCGGTTCGGTAGCTCCATATAGAATGGATCACAGAAATCGTGGGGCCCAAGCGGCAAGCAGGTACGACATGGTGCAAACAAAGGGGTGTAAGGAATGAATCTAGGAATAACAAACGTGTTGTTCTGTGGTCATTTCATGGCTGAGCACCAGTTTTCTCCTTCTGGAGATTACACCTTAGTTTGCAGTTAACTGACGACCAGTGAGTGCCTGGCCTGAGGGCTGGGTATGAGGTATCGTTGGTACAGGTGTGCTCTCGGCCTTGTCAGAGAGTGGACATGTGTCCTGGACCTTTGCAGGTGCCTTTTGGGCCGGAAGGGAAAGGAATGTTGTGTTTGTGGTCCATTTCTTGGAGAAGTGGCCAAATGTTATATAGCATTGTTAGTGCATGTATCTGAGTGCCACCCTGCACTGTGGCTAGTTGCACCTGTGTGATGAGAGCAGGATTGCCATTTGGCCTTGACATAGGATGATAGAAGAAAGGAATTATTTATTTGAAGCTTAGCCATGAGAGAAATATTGTTTGCCACACATTTCTCACGGTCTTATTTTGTAATTGTCCTTGTATATTTTTAAATATAACTCAAAATACAGGGATGAATGTAACAACTGTTTGTGTCCAGGCTTCACCTAGGCCGTGTCCGTGACTGGATGGAGATAACAAATGTATCATTTTGAGTTCCTATGGGTAGAAGCCAAGGTTATTTAGGATGTGTCTGCATTGTAAGAATCTGCACTTTGAAAACCGTCGCTGGAAGAAGAAGTGATTTGGACAACAAAGCCGGAGTGATTCATGGAGCCCGAGATGTATCCTGATCGGTCTGTTATAGCCGTCGGCCAGCTGATCAGTGAAGTAAGTATTTTCTGGAGCTGTTGGGAGTGCTTTATACATAGATAAGATCATCGATAGAAAGATTTCGATCGTCCTTTGGACTCGGAGAAGATAGTTGTGTGGCCGTGACTTAATGTATGACTGTCATTTGTTGTGTGAGTCACATTTACATACATGTAATTTACAAGTCTTGTCTTTTATATCGCTTTTTGTGATGTCCAAAAGTCACATCTGTAATTGCATCCTGTTTAAGTGGTAAATAATTTAGTGAAAACAAATCGATTATGTAATGATCAATAGATGCTAGATAATATTTATTTTATGTGTACGATTGTCTATAGTCATTTAGTGGCACGATACATCGCTCCGAGTAGTTTATGTAAGTACGATTGTGTGTAATTCCTATGTGTTTGCCATCAGGGGGCGCTTGAAATCCAGCAATGACTGCATGAGTCTTTTCAGATGTGTGTGTCTCCTCCAAATCTGTGAATGTGTTAGCTCTTTCGGACCATGTAACGCACATCGTATTTTAGGCGAGATTTGTAAGTAATGGCTGGTCGAGGAATTGTCCTTGTAATAGCACATGTTGTTGGGCAAACAGGGCGTGACTTAGGATTGCTCTTAGCGAGATGGCCGTGCAGCGAACTCTCTCCCTTCTCCCTCCTCCCTCCTCCCTCCTCCCTCCTCCCTCCTCCCTCCTCCCTCCATGATGGTTGTTGGCGGCACATACATAGTAGAAATCCTACCATATAATGTGCTGATAGTGTCATCATAAGGAGGTCGCTTAAATAGTACGCAAATCACGCACAAGATCCGGCGCAGGCTGATGATGCTATAGGCTAGCGACACAGCGTGGACACGCCCCCTCTCTGTAGTACATGCACGTCATCAGTGTGCGTAGCGGGGTTGTTGTTTAGCCGGAGTGTTTGGTGTGCTGTGCTAATTCTGTTCACTGCTCGGCTAATGAGTATTTGGCTTTTAGCGCTGCTCTGCTTTGTACTTTGTCAGGCGTTGTAACGTCGGAAGCACACACAATCCGCAGCAGCCACGTTCAAAGAGGCGTGGCCGACCATTATGGCACTTGTAGTGCAGCGGCTTACGACGTGACAATGCCGGACAGAAATGGGTAAGCTGAGCATCGTTACATGGTGTCACATAGCAATTCGCCGAGCACACGACACGCAATAGTTAACCCCCCCCCACCCCCGCTACGCCCAGTGCTGAGGTGGCGAGACTACAGAGAGGAGGCGTGTCCCCCGTGTCGCTATCCGATCCCAGACCCCCGCGCCGGATTGTGGCCTTCCATTCCCTAGTAGTAAGCACATATATTTAGGGCAAATACTATGAGGACATGATGTGAGTAGTAGTGTACTGTGTATATGATATGTGGCGCCAGCAAACATCATGGAGGGAGGGAGTTGGCTGCAGGTGAAGCTGGAGACCCCACCCACATAAGTGACGTACTATTTACAATCAAACATGGCGTGTAGCATGTGACATGGGTGTAGTAGCTATGACCTTATTGACTAATAATTTCTAAGACGTTACTGTAATTATTTTGGATTTTCAGGTCCATGCTCGGCCAGTGCTATGGGACGGCCCTGCGCCTGGGTACAGAAGCCGGCTAACACGGAGTGCCGCATGGAGGGAGGTTGCCCGGATTGTATACCCAGATTGGGACCAGCATACTAGATTACAGCAATGGATAATTGGTAAGTTGTTTAGCCACTGTGGCAAACCATTAACTCGAGTGTTATGGTCACCTGACGCTGATATATTCCTAATGTGTGGATGCTTTTGCTTGAAGCTAACTATGTGGAGACCAGGTGGTCCAGTGTGAGGGACCGATTCATCAGGCAGCGACGGCAGCTGATCAGGCGTGGGCCCGCCCAAGAAGAACTGGCCGCTTTGCGTTTTGCCCCAATGCTGCGTTTCATTTTGAATTCCCCCAGACGCCGCAGGTAAGTGTGTGTGTTAATTGCATGTGTCCATGGTAGTAGCAGATGATGATGGAAGTAGCTCAGTGTCTTATGTGTGCAGACATAGACATGTGTTAGATTTATATAGATTGTATACATCGAGGCTCCAGCAGGGGGAGCAGTATATTTAGTGAACACTTTAGAGTAATCTCGATTTCGGGAAGATGAGGCGCCCCCTGCTGGACACCAGATAACTAACAAATGCAGCCTGGCCTAACCGCTTTGGGAACAGCTTTTGATCCCTCCAGGATCTAATCCAGAACATGAAATGGCAGTTATGCCAATAGCGTGGACTGTCTTCATAATGTTTAAACAATGTACGCAATGTGTCCATAGAGTAAACTAATGTTCCACTCGGGTGGCCTTGTGAAGACCCACATTTTGGGTCAACAGTGTGTGAATATATTGTAAAAAGTTCTAGTGTGGCACCTCGTACATAGAAAATAGTGTGAAAGCAGGCAGAGTGTAATCCTGCATTGGATGCCTCCATTTTAGTTATCTGGCTAAATATGTCCTTAAACAAAAGTGCCATCTTAGATAGTGACCAGTGTTGTTTTCTCCTCAGACCACAAGTAGTTCAGCAACCAGCAGAGGCCTCATCGGATGAAGAGAATGAAGAACCTAATCTGGCAGAGGGGTTGGCCAGGACTCCACCACCAAGATGTCAAGAGGGTCCTGTGGAGCCTGGCGAGAGAGAGTGACATGTGCCTTGACCGTCCAACAACATTTGTGTTTGTTCCGCACTCCCTCTCCTCAGCTACACCAACACCACCCCTTGTCTGCTACACTGTAGGGCCTTAGTGCCAACCGCGCCTTACTAGCATTAATAATTTCCTAACATTTGTGTGCACCAGGACCACATCAATAACACACTGTTTAGAAGGTCTGGCATCACATTAGCTAGGGATGACAATAACAGCTTGGGGGGATTGGGATGTCCCTTTTATTTTTGTGGTGCCAGAATACAGTCAGGCTGGCTGTGTCCTTCACATATTGCCCACACTATTGCCTCTGCACACTATTCTAACTTCTGTCAACATGGTCCAAAGTAGTCTCCACACACCCTCGCCCACATCCACCCACACACTATCATGTGAATGTTTTATTTTTTGACATGTAATAAATCCATTGCGACATATCTTGTTGTTTCCCGAAATCTTATTTTTTACTTGTTTATGTTTTAGTGTTTAAGGGTTAAAAAAACAAATGATTATTGACTGCCACTAAGGAACTACGAAATACGCTTCAAAATACTTAGTGGACTTTGTTTGCATAGAAAGCTGTATTGAATGTTGCTATTGTGTCTTATAAAATTTTGTTGTATGCTTTACGTTAGTAGAAAATGAACACATGCTGGATGTCCTTCAGGAGAATATTTCTAATCATATGTGAGACATTGCTGTATGTGTTAAAATGAATGTGTCATGATAGGAAATATTATAATGTAGTTAAGTATTTCATTTATCAGGCCAACACTCTCCTGCTGTGGCCACTTCCTGCCTTGGCCACAGATGGCAGCAGAGAGCACTGTCATACATGACAAACAAGGAATCGCAACATTCACTACATGTTCGTAGTAGGTTCACAATACGTGTATTTGAGTCAGTATATTTTGGTCAGTATTGTTAACAAAACCAGTAGTGGCTTAAAAACACAAAGGCTGTGTTCACACAATGTAGAAATAGAGTGGCTGTGCGCCATTTAAAGTGAAATATTGCTAAGTTTTTTTCTAAGAATGGATGTTATTTGGAAATGTCCTTATTTAGTGTTTTAATGGCGCACATCCACAACATTACAACATTGTGTCGAGATCCTTTGGGTGTTTAGAATCCACTGCTGTTTTTGTTAGCTATACTGAGTGAAATACACGTATTGTGAAGCCACTAGCGAAGATGTAGTGAATGCTGCGATTCCTTCTTTTTGAGGTCTGAGCCTGCTCTATGCTGACATCTGTAGCCAAGGCAGGAAGTGGGCAGAGCAGGAGAGGCTTGTGATGAGCACTAACATATTTGGGACATTAATGTTATTATCATGACACTATCATTTCCACATAGAGCTCTATGTCCGATGGTAGTAGAAATCTCCTCCTGCAGGACATCCAGCATGTGGTCATTATGTACAAAGTGGAGGATATATAAACGTACACACAATAAACTACTAATGTAGCGTTTACACTGGCAGATTGATGTGATGGATTTTGGATAAGAAATCCAGGAGATGACTGTAGACAAGGAACAGGTGATCAAGTAAAGAGCGAGATTTCTAATCTTTGAATACACTCTTCTGTGTTTTACAGAAAAAAAAATGGATGATAAAATAATATTTTTGAACCGCAACCTAAGTAGACCACATCCAGCTGGCGCACCTGGGTGATGTGTGGAGGGATATATGTGGTGTGTTAATAGTGATTGTTAAGAAGTGAGATGGACTGTGGCACTAGAAGATATCAGATCCTGTTACATATCCCACACTAGAAAGTTAGACATATAGTGCGCACCTGCTGGTCACTCCATAGGAAAATGCACATGTTTTGATCACATCAACTCTTTCAGCACACTAGGTTCAAAGGACTATACAATTAACATTAGCATGATGTGACCATGCTCGATAATTACTGGCCAGTAGTATATCGAGTGAGGTAATGTGTATTTTCGAACACTACTATGTGGGAACACACAACATGTTTTACATACATTGAAAAGGCAGACACATTGTTTAGGTCGAATAAGAAAATATATTTTTTGTTTTAGTAAAAAGAGAATGAAAATTAAATATCAACCAATCATCGGGTTCAAACAACAAAAGAAAATAAAAAAACACACATCCCAGAGACAGGTGACATACATGCGGGAAAACATCAGTCCTGTTGCCGTGGCTCATAAGGGAGGCTGTGAAAGGGGGCACGGGCACGGCGCCTTCAGGAGTCATGAAGTAGTCAGCAAAGAGGTTCCTGACCACTATCCCGCGGTTGAGTTGTCTCCCTTGGCCATAGTTGATAGGGGCACTAAAAGCTGGCAGTGTCTCCACGTTCCCCTCCGGGGTGGGAGCATAGTCCCGAAGGTAGTTGTGGAGAACACAGGCAGCTTTAATGACCATGTCAACTGTGGCCAATTTCAACTGCAGGGCAGTGGTAAACACTCTCCACTGACTAGTCATGATCCCGAAGGCGCACTCCACGAAGTTACGTGCCCGGCTCAGCCTCCGGTTAAATAGTCTCCCCCGTTCATCCAGCCCTCTCCGTGGGTAAGGGCGCAGCAGGTTGTTGAGTAAAGGAAGGCTTGATTCCCCTACCATGACGAATGGAGCGGGATGCGTGGTACCCGGAAGAGGAGTGGGAGGAGGTAGAGTCACGCGATCTAACAGTATTCGCCTCCCAAACTCTGATCTCAGTAGCGCCCGGGAGTCCCCAGTACTGCCATAGGAGCCGACGTCGATGGCAAGGAAACGATACGTGGAATCAACAACCGCGATCAGGACCACAGAAAAAAATTTCTTATAATTGAAATACTGTGATCCTGATCGCGGTGGTTGCTTCACACGTATGTGCTTACCATCAACCGCCCCTATACAGTTGGGGAAATTGGCCACAGACCTGAAAGCCTGCTGCTGACTGCAACCAAATCTCCCGGGTCGGACTGGGCATCACGATGGGCTGCAAATGCTCCCAGATCACGGCGCACGTGCACCTCACAATTCCAGAGATGGTGGACGTACCAACCCTGAATTGGAGGTGCAACGATACATAACTCTCCCCTGTCGCCAAGAATCTGTGAAAAAATGAAAAATAGTATTTATGATTCTATTTCACATTCAGCTACATATTAAATTATTACATATTTTAACACTATATTAGATTTCACTACAATTACATGAACAAATAGTTCGCATTAAAATAAAGCATCTTCACCTTAACGTTATGAGCAGACGTCCCACAGGAGGGATGGATTTCCGCATGTAGGTGTCCTGTCTCTGGAGATGTGGGGTCAAAATGGAAAAGTAAATTATCAAAGGCCTCCATAGGCAGGCGCACGAAGTCCTGGAACTTGTCAGGATGTCTGCAACAAATTAAGAAAAATATTGATCACTAATATTACACACAACACACATCATAGGAAGATGTCATACGGTTTACAAATGTTGAAATTAACATCAAACGTTGTAAGGATAAACAAAAAACATAATAAAATTATGGACTTTGGGGTAAACATTTGTGGACAGTAACCTTTACATTTGCAATATTACATTCAAAGATTTGACGACTTTGATGTATTCAAATCGACATACCGTCGCAAATCATCATACAGGCAACCAATGTGGCCCCGGGTCTCCCTCCGAACATTGATGGGGTGGACCCAATATCGCCGTCCCACCTCCTGCAGACGGCGCTGCTCTGCGTCTTTTTGCCTCTGAGAAGAATTTTTAAAAAAATTAAATTTATTATTTTTAAGACATCTCAATTAGTCACAAAATTATTACACAGTTGCATTAAGGACCTTTGGTCAACAGTACTTAAGGGAGCTTGCATAAACAATACATTTAAATCAATGTTTACGGATATAAGCCTAAACAGTTTGTAAGGCTAGTTTGAAATAAGTTACATAAAGCTTTAAAAAAAAAAAAAAAAAAAAAAAAAAAAAAAAAAAAAAATATATAGAGACTTACACACAAACGCTGGTAATAATTACGCATCTTCCACAGGATCGAAAGCACCACGAGCTGGTGCTTGCGGCGCAGGCCTCATACGCCGGGCTGGCCCATAGGGCGCATTATTAGCGCCATCAGACATCTTTTTTTTATTTTTTTGGCATTCAAAACACTACAAGCATATGGGCGTACTTCGCGAGTGGGCGGAGATTTTATAGGGATGTGGGTGTGCTTATTTGGCCCGGGGGCAGATTCATGAATCAAATACATGCTTTTGAGCGGGGCCAAACAAGCCAAGACACATCATGACACTACGGCCGGACTCTTACGATAAGACCGTAAGTGGTTTTCAAATACAGCCGCCAGACCACCCGGAGATGTACGGGACAGAAATTTTAACGCCCGCACTGTTACTACGTGTGAAACCGGCCTAAACCTGTAATTGACTAGAATTATACAATATATTTCTTAACCTACAAAAATTGCAAATATTTTTTTCAGGAATTGCTAGCCATTTTTAAAAAAAGCTGCAGAAGAAAATCAGGAGAAACCTTTAAGTTGGAGCAGGTCTGCTATAATAAACGTTTCCTCTGTGTTAGGATCCATACAGATTGCGTCAGAAACCGTCAACCTTTACCAAATGCTTCCTATCGATGCAGCAAGGTATGCAGTAAAATATAAGAACATCTGTCATTGTATGTTTTGCTACAGATAAATGTGTGCTGTCAAAATGTCATAGAGACAGATGAAAAGTTTAATTGGTCAAAAATAAAGTCGAGTGAGCACAGAATATTAAAAGCGTGTTGAAAGCGTGTCGGAGGTGTCCGGCCTCCGTACTACCAGTGATCTCCATATCAGCCCGCAGCTCCTTTGTTTTGAATAGAGCGGCGGGAAAAAGTGATGTGAAAGACTGATGTGCTCGGCTCTCTCCAGTGGCTCCCCAAAAAAAATGAATGGAGCCTGCTGTTCAAAACGGAGGAGCAACGGACCAATATGGAGATTGGTGGGGGGTATGGAGGTCAGACCCCTTAGCGATCTCTTACTTGTTTCCCAATACTGGCAATTTAGTTTTTATCTTGAAATACCCCTTTCAGGCTATGTTCACACTACGTGAACACCTGGCCGTTCCGTGAACCCCGGCTGGGTAATCTTTCCGGCCGCAGAGCTCTGATGCGGGCGCATCAGCGTGCACCCGCATCAAAGCTTCCCATAGCCCACAGTGAAGCAAGCGGCCCAGTGTGAACTGACAGGTCTTTTCTGCGGCCGGAATTCACTGAATTCCGGTCCGCAGAAAACTGACATGTCAGTTTTTTTCCGGCGCCGTAGTCAGTTTTTTCCGATGTGTGTACGCTCCGGCCGGGATCCCATTGAAAATAAGGCTATGTTCCACCCCTCAAAACTACGGACGTAGTTCTGTGGCGAGAACTACGGCCGTAGTTTTTACGTAGTGTGAAACATATCCTAAGGATGTAAAAATGCATAATGCATTTCCACAACCTTAAATCCATGGGTTGAAACTATACTTAAAGAGGTACTCCAGGTGGGGGGCCTTTTTTTCAGTATTGACGGGGAATGAGCAGATGAAGACAATGACATCCACTTACTCCCTGGCTCCAATGCTAGGTCCCTCATCAAACTGGGTCTCTAGCTGATCATGTGTCAGACAGGACATGAGGCAGTGGTCCCACCTCTGCTACTGAATGGTTGAGAGGGCCAGCCAATGTTACGTCTCAAGAGCCGCCTGACGTGAGGGGCCGGATGTGGGCCCAGTACTGCAGATGGGAAGGTAAGTGGATGACATTGTTTTCATCCACCCCCACCCGGCGATACTGAAAACAAGCCTCCTGCCTGGAGTACCCCTTTACCTTAACCCCCTGATGCACATGGTTAAAAAATGCCCAACTCTAGTAAGTAGCACTTGAGTATTTTAGTAATTGATCAACACTAGAGATGAGGAAAGTGGGCTTTGTTTAGCTTTGTATGAAGCAAACCGATCGGCTTTTGATTACTGCTGTCTGCCCGCTCTATGGAGAAAGTCGAGGGCAACTCAAGGACTACCCGGAAAAATATGGATACAGCCACAGCTGTATCTAAGTTTTTATGTGTTCCTCCGACTGGTGGAAAAAGTTGGAGGACCACATTGAGGGATTTTAAAGCCAATCAGTTTGCTTCATACATAAACAAAGCCCATTTCACTCATCCCTCATCAACACTAGTCGAGGCCAATTACGATAAAGACCCAGGAGAAGTCAATGCATTCTCTCTCAACTGTGTTTCCCATGACACATATGGACTTACTGTATAATGTAAATCTATTGGGCCATCTCGCTCACATAGATACAGAGTGGCTAGAGAGATGCAAAGCAACGCTGCTCTTTCTACTGATCAGTCGAGATCTAGACTTAGCTCTTGTCAGATAAAAAAGAAAAATCTATGTGACAGCTACACTTTACAACCATATTTCTGTATGTTATCAAGCGTATACAAAAAGCTCCACTGGACAATATCAATGTCAATCAGTGTAATGAGTATGTACTCTACAAACCAATGTCCAAAATATTTATAATGTCCAATGCCAATCTAAAAAATTTGTCCCACAATTCTATATATGTAGGATGCTAGCAAACCATTTGTGTGCTTGCGGTTGCATGGCGAAGGGCACCACTTCTGATTCTGCCTCTGGTGGTGACATGCAAGTTCAGCGCATGTAATGCACCAGAGCATGCATACACCAAGAAATGGAGCCGGATCAGAATAGCACCTGAAAATTTTGCATATTTTTCCTTTAATTTGGACCCACTCCTGGTTTTGGTTACTGACCAAATAGTGATTAAAATAATACAAATAAAACAGTGAAAGACTCATTCTATGTTGGAATAAACAGTTGCTGTTTGATGGCCAGTGAGTTCTTTGCATGAGCCTACAATTGCAATTAACAGGACTTGTTCATGGAACTTCCTGAATGCTATAGATTTGAGTTACCCAACAGCCCAGAGTGGACTGGTTTGGGAACGGGAACTAAACTTTACTGGTACCATTTGATACATTTGAGCATCTTTGGCTTTCCAAGGAATACAAAATTTTGATAAATTCACTGCAAAGTGACTACGATGATAAGCCACACCTCATAATCCCCTGCTTTTAACAATGTTATGAAAGTAAATTTCTCGTAAAGTTTTCCTAGATGGTGATTGTACATTTAATGTGTCACTGTAGTTTGGAAAAACTTTTAACATGTCATAAAGACATGTCAAAGGTTTTGATTAGTCCTGAGTCTGACCTGTAAAGATCGGGAGAACGAGCGGGTAGAGGACCGTGCTGCAGCGCGTCCTTTCCCCACTCTGTGTAAGAAAAAAAAAAGGTTGTGGTTCATAGACTAAAGCCCCTATTGCACTGATTATTTATTTAATTATATAGGTAGTATTAAGCCCCTTATTACAAAGGGCGATGCAGAGGAGCAAACGAGTACCGACCTGTCAGGTCAGCGATTGCTTACTCCGCATTCCCTGGTCGCTGCTGCTGCTATTACATGTGTTGATAGCGAGCGGGTAAGAGCCAGGGGTCAATGAGAGCTTGTGGTGGGCTGCCCGGATGATCGCTGGATCGTCTGGGCAGCCCATAGAAGATAGCAGCGGTCTGCTGCTGCCGCTTCTATTCCACGGAGCGACGGCAACATATTGAAAGCAGTGCCGGTAGCTATTCGTCTCCCAAGTGTTGCAACATATTGAAAGACAATGATAGTCAACAAGCAGCCGACATGGTTCATGTCGGCTGATCGCTGACCTTCTATTACACAAGACAATTATTGACCGTAACGGCTGATATTGGCCAATAATAGTTTTGTGTAATAGGGCCTTTTACGTTATGAGCTCTACTCTTTTTTCCAACACAGAACAGGGCTCACTCTCCTGATCATTACAGGTCTGAATACTTGGACCAGGACCCGTTCTCTGACATGTCAAAAGTTTCTCAAATGACAGTGACACTTTAAATTGTTATTTTGGTTTCAGGCCGCTCTTAATATGCTGACACAGTGCCAGTCCCAGGGTTACAAGAATGATGGTATTTTATGCACTGCTCTCCATCCAGGATGGGTTAAAACAGACCTTGGAGGTGTTCAGGTGAGTAGATTTATATATATATATATATAATATATATTTATCATTATGTTAAAGGGACATTTTCATCTCACCTAACATAGTTATATGCTTTCTTTTCCATTGTTGACAGCTCGTTGTCTAGGTTATAACCACCACATTCTCTAGAAGAAGTGGTCTGGCTGGTGTGTACAGTGTTGGACTGGGGTACCTGGAGCCCACCAGAGAAATGACCCTGGGGGCCCACCAATAAAGAAACAGTGAGAAACAATCTGTCAGTCAGTGTTACGTAGCTGGGGGCCCACCGGAGGATTCTCCAGTCCTCCGCTGGGCCAGTCCGATACTGGGTGTGTATATAGTTATATACATGTATATATCTCAAAGACAGTGAGCAGTCAACAATACAAGGGAAAGAGCAGCTTATGAGGAGAAGTTTGCTAAATTAATTTATTAGCAAAAATTTAACTGTACGAGCTCTACAAGATAGACTATGTCACTTGAGATGAGTATACTGTACCTATGAACAGAACAAAGTAAATAAAAATGCTACCATATTGACCCCCCCCCCCCCCCCCAAAAAAAAAAAAAAATAGCTTTATTGTAAACTGGCTAAAATAAAAAAAAAACATTTAAAATTACATAAATACAGAATTGAATGCCCCTCTGCAAAGCTTAATTGCATATTGTACTATAATGATTGTGTAATAAGAATTCTATTATAATTGAAAACATCTAGGAGTATTTGAGCATAAAGCAATATGCCTGTCAATAGAAAAACATAAAATGATCGGCAATATACAATGAAAAAACATTAAATGGCCTGTATTTGAAGTATATGCAACCCTAGGCACTTTAAAAGGAAAATTATCAGCAGGTTGTCCCTGTAGCCCCCAGCTCCTCGCTGTGTAGTTTTTATTCTTTTAGGTGGCGCTGTTTTGGAGTAATTTTTTCCTAAATAAATTGTGCAAATTAGAACCTCTGGTGCACTGGAGGTGTTCCTTGGCCCTCAGTGTACTGTTACGCTTACCTGGCTTCTGTCTCCGATGTGAACGCCTACTTATGCATATCCAGCTATGCATAAGCACTTTATGAAAAAATAAAAAAAATAAACGTAGTCCACCAAATCTGACCTAGTTCTCAGGATCCGGTATGTGAGAAACAAAAAACAGAGAGAAAATTGAAAAAAATAAATCAGTGTTTCTATGTTTTTAATATAAACACAATGTGGGAACACAGGCTAACACTTACCTTCCCTTCCCTGTTTGTATTTTCACTTCCTCTGCACTGCAGCCTCTAGTGAACATGTGACCTTCACTAGAGCATGCAATACAAAGGAAGACACAGCTAAAAGCAGGAAAAGATAGGTGCTCTGTGCCCTCCATTTTGACAGGTTTCTGCTCCTCAACAGTATGTATAGATTGCTACTGTCCCCCACTGGCTGTGCTGAGCCCACTGAGCCCAGCCTGGCAAGGAAGAGGGTACGTGACTTAACCTTGTCTTTATTGGGCTTGGTGTAGTGCACTCAGCTCAGTTGGTGGAAGGCACTGCACCTGGCCCAGCTAGGAAGGGGTCAAGTGACTTATGTGTGAAATAAGGTGTCATATGTAATAAAAATGCTAAAAAAAAAAAAAGTCAAACCATGTATACTGCTGTAAAACATGACTAACTTTGAAAAAAAAAGATGACGTATCAGTTTTACCATATCAAAAACTAGAGAACTGCTGGTTCTTCTTTCAGTTAAAGGTGTCTATAACAAGTAATACTGGCCCGCAAAAAAAAAAAAAAAAATGAGTCTTAGATGGTGAGTTACAAACTTACCAAAAATATGATGGGATAAGCGGTCAACAGGATGTGATGTGCATAGATCTTAAAAAAGGTATCAACATGTAACCTCATCATAACTTTTCCATCTGATTTTTTTTAGGCCCCTCTAACAGTGGAGCAGAGTGTCCAAGGAATTCTCAAGGTCCTGCACAGCCTCTCTGAGAAGCATTCTGGAATTTTCATTAGCTGGGAGGGGAAAGTGATCCCCTGGTGAAATATCTGTATTCTGTAAACATATTTGTTATTACATTTGTTGCATCTCTTGCATTTTATATCAATTGCTGCGTTGTTAATGTGATACCTAATAAAATCAGGGGGGGGGGATTATAGCTCTAAGTCAATTAACCCCTTTTAACTGGACAGCACAGGACTTAGGGCGGATGGGGAGGTTGGGTGTGCAGCGATCTATTCAAGTTCCCGCTGTGAACTGAGCCTAAATAAAGTTTCCAGTTTTACCAGTGAGTGCCCGTATCTTTTTCTACGTTCTTCTATGTATTAGTATTTACTGTATATTGGAGCACCCTGTTTTGGAACCATTTATATGTTGCAGAGTTACCTACTGATTACGCGCCTGTGGTGCCGACCACACTCTACCTTGCCTATCGATCTATTCAAATTGCTGCATGCTGTATAGGGACACAGCACTTGCCTCTTCCTGCTCCTGACTGTTTCCTCAGCTGCACTTCAGCCTTTAGTGACCATAACATAATCACTAGAAGCTCCAGTACAGAGGAAGAGGCCATACAGACAGGACAAGGGAGGGGTAAGTGTTAGGCTGTGTCCAAACATAGCATTTATTTTAATACAATGTGGGAACACAGCCTTCTGCATTATCCCCATATTATAACCAGGTGCCAGTAGTCCCAGAGCGTCAAAAAATGGTGTGGGTCTAGGGTGGTAATAGTCTGGTATTATTAGACTGGAAAGAGCAAAAATAAATAGTCCTTCCCAGCATGATGTTACTAGGTTGCTATTGATTGCACCCTACAAACTTAAAAAAAAAAAAAAATGTGCTTCTACTACACCCCTTATCTATATCTGAACTACTACTACACCCCTCATCTATACCTGTGCTACTACTACACCCCTCATCTATACCTGTACTACTACTACTACACCCCTTCACTATACCTCTACTATACCTCCACTACTACACCCTACCTAGATAAAGGCACAAAGAAGATCTCCTATACTATATGAGTGCACCGAGTGGCACATATGTGGGAAAACTACTTATATGGAGCACAGAGGAGGCTTGTCTACTACATGGGGCCACAAATGGGCTTGTCTACTGCATGGGGGCATAGGGGGAGCACTGTTACACAGGAAAGCAATACAGTTGTCTGAAACATCATTAAAATAGTATCTGACACTGCAAGGAGAAAAATGTTTTGTTTATTTAGCAAAAAATAAAAAAATGAGATTTAAATCGAATTGTCTAAAAATTTTTAAAAATTGAGATTTTATTTTTGGCCATATTGCCCAGCCCTAGGTTAATTATGTTCTTGCGTTGCTTTATGTTGTCCAGTCAGTGACTTGGATGCCTCAAACTTCTTTCTAGCATTTTCCCTCACCATTAGGAAGTTAGTCCGGGTCACCCCTTTATAGGATAGCTAGTTCCTGGTGGGAGGCTCTTTCCTAGTCATTTAGTTAGAGTTGGAGAGACAAGATAGTTTTTGTTGGAGAGTCTTTCTAGTAACAAGTATGCAGTGGTAAACGCACAGGTGAGGTAAGTGTCACTTGGGAAAACCTTGACTACGCCAGGACTAACCATCAGATACCTAGACAGGCAAAAGTGGCGGAATTCCACGGCACAGAATGGCGTCAGCCTCCCTGTCTATGGGAGGCTCACGCGCCACGTCTCTCCTCCCTGAAGAATGAACATGTTCCGTCACTTTTGCTTCGTGTGCACGGAGCCCAAGGGTTTTTCCTTCCTCCAGGTCAACACAGCAGGGTTTCTGTAGATTGAACTTGATGGACTCTTGTATTTTCAACCTTAATAACCCCTTCACTCCACAATACGTATGTATACATTCCTATTGCACATGCCCCGTGCAGTAGGAACTTATATATATGTTCCTGTAGTGAAGGGGCTTGTAATGTGTACGGGGCAACGGGGCATGGCTGCAGTGGTCCCGATCACTTACACTGACAGGTGGGGGTACAGATTGCAAATAGTACTGATCTATGCTATGCTATGGCACAGCATTCAAGGGACTTATAACTGCAACATAAAATGTGTAAAAAATAAATAAATAAATAAATAAAATAAAATCCTTATAAAATAAAGCCCCAATAAATGTTATATTACCTTCTTTCCCATATTAAAAAAATATAAAAAATAAGCATATTATATATGATAGCGTGCAGAATTGTCTGATATAATAAAATATAACAATATTGTTCCAGCATGGTGAACAGCATAAACGAAAAAAGAAAAAAAAAACATCATGACATATACATATATACCCAGATACATTCCTACAAAAACACACACACACACATACACCAATGTTACCGATACATACATACACTGACATATACATATTTACCCACAGATACATAAATTCACTGACATTTACATATATACTAGGGCTGGGCGATTAATCAAATTAATTTGATTAATTCACACAGAATTTCAGAATCATTGCGGGCGGTGAGGTGTGCGGCAGCGGCCGGTCCGAGGCGGTGAGGTGTGCGGCAGAGAAAGAGCTGCACAAGGCAGAACATGGGGCCGCACAACGTGGCTCTTGTAGCTGCCATTCTCTACCGGCCAAGCACCAGGAGCGAGACGCCCATCACAGTCACTCTGCCACCACAGACGAGTGACCATCTGAACCTGAGCAGCGCAGTCTCTAGCGCGCTCACCATGCACTACAGTTAGCAGGCTGAAGAATACAGTGACAGGTCCAACTCTCTCTCCGGGCCCCTGGGGGAGGGGTGTGTGTGCGGTGGTAGGCTGTCAGTGGCACATCATGGAGGCAGAGCAGGCTTGTGATGTGTTCTTTCTATCGGTACCTTGATTTCGCATATGTGACTTTTTGCTGCAGCCGGAAGCAACCGAGTGCCGATCCGGCGCGATTAGGCGCAGACCCCGGCCCGAGGAGCGATCCACCTCACTAGACACCAGGGAACGGTTGCATCAGGTAATCGGATGCAGCTGTCATCTTTGACAGCTGCATCCGATTACCTTATTAGCGGACACGGCGATCGGACCGTGCCCATTAGCAGCCCCGCTCTAAACACCCATAGGTGGCCCTGGACGTACAGGTACACCCATGGTTGCCTAGGGGTTAAAATGTATACCCTGGATTAATAAAAAGCAATCATAATTTTTCTTTTACACCACTATGATATCAATAAAAAATAGAGATCACGGTGCAAAAAATTACACCTCAACCAGCCCTGTAGGTATAAAAAAAGAAGCGTTATGGCTCTTAGAAGGCGAGGAGGAACATTGCTTCAATTTGACCTGGACATCCGTGTATCAATGTCCTTTGGCATAAAGGGGTTAACTATGTTACTATGTACACTAATGAGGCACCAGCAGGGGCGTAGCTAGGATTCATGGGGCCCAATAGCAAAATACTGTACGGGGCCTATGGATCCTATGGATGACGCACATATATACACACACAGAGGCACCATTACTATATATACAGATACACCACTGACATACACACATTTACACTAGAATGGGATTACACAAGCGCCGATGTATAGACCATGAATAGACTGTACACAGGAAAATCATATCTGTGTAATAAGTGTAATAGGAACTAATGACCCAGTTATAATATCTGCTGCAGAACATCTCTATATAAACCGATCTGTCAGTCACCAGTTTATTGGAATGAGAGACAGTATAAGCTGGGAAGTATTTTCTTTTAGTGGTGCGTTCTCTTAAAAGACCTCGGCATTAATAGAAGCTGCTGCAGAACATCTTTGGGAGCAAACCTGTCAATCACTTGAGGCATTGCTGGCGTACACATACAGACACTGACATATTCATATATAGCCTCAGGTCCATATACTGACATATACATATATACCCAGATACATACACACACTGACATATACATATACAGTGTTGCATTGGATTACGAGCATAATTTGTTCTGTACAGTAGATAGAAGATGGAACTGCAGATCCCCATAATGCAGTAGTGTAGTGCAACAGGCTATAATAGAGAAGCAGGGCTGCTGTCAGAGGTCTGTGTGGTCACATGACAGCAATGGGGATGGGGTGTGTATTCAGCCTGGACCAATCAGGACTGACAGAGACTGCGGGGAGCATGAAGGACCGAGCAGGACATATGTGGGCACAATATAGCAGCACTCTCTGTCTGGGGAGAGAGGGGTTACTGCTATGGAGAGATTACCTCCACATTCCTGTACCCTAATGCAAGCCCCAGCCTGAAGTAGATCTAACATGATTTGGAAGGTGAGGGAGACTCTCTGGGTCAGAGAACAGGGCTGTAGACCACCCTGTGCAGACCGTGTCCCTCCCCCACTCGCCCTTAAACCAAAACAATGCTCTTAAACCAAGTCACAATTTTGAAAAACTGTGAGCTCTTAAACCAAAACGCTCTTAAACCAAGGTACCACTGTATACTCAGATACATACACACACTGACATATACATATACCCAAACAAAAGGCAAGAGGCGGCACTCCAAGTCTTAAAGTGAAAAAAGTGGTGTTTAATAAACACCACTTTTTTCACTTTAAGACTTGGAGTGCCGCCTCTTGCCTCTTGTTTGTGGATTACCTTCGGAACCTGGGTCTGAAACCGTGGGGCAGAGCACCCAACCGGAGCCTTGAGCCACACAGTGCCGTTTAGCAACTATATACATTTCTACATATATACCCAGATACATTCCTACAAAAACACACACACATACACCAATGTTACCGATACATACATACACTGACATATACATATTTACCCACAGATACATAAATTCACTGACATTTACATATATACTAGGGCTGGGCGATTAATCAAATTAATTTGATTAATTCGCACAGAATTTCAGAATCGATTAGATTTTTTGAGAAAATCGTAAATTCGATTTTCACAAAAAATCATTGCGGGCGGTGAGGTGTGCGGCGGCGGCCGGTCCGAGGCGGTGAGGTGTGCGGCAGAGAAAGAGCTGCACAAGGCAGAACATGGGGCCGCACAACGTGTTTCTTGTAGCTGCCATTCTCTACCGGCCAAGCACCAGGAGCGAGACGCCCATCACAGTCACTCTGCCACCACAGACAAGTGACCATCTGAACCTGAGCAGCGCAGTCTCTAGCGCTGCCCCCCATGCAGAGACCTAACAGCTTTGCAGGCATAGCAGCGGGACCCGAGGTGAGCGGTGCCTGGGAGTGGAGGGTGCACTCCGTACTGCCAGGGAAAGGACATGTCCCAGAGAGCGTCTGGCACATAGGGACTGCCGCCTCACTGCACATCACTTGTACAGCCGGCATCCGGAGGAAGAGCTGCTGCAACCGGAATGGGTAAATACGGCCCTGCCCTTGTATAGTTTTTCCTACAGCATAAACATGGAGCTCCCCGCTCTCTGCAGGAGGCCGCAGGGACTGGAGGGTAAGGTGATTGCATCGCTGCGAGTCCTGGAGCTGTTCAGCAGGATCAGGGGGGTGTAGTGAAGACCCCCGATCCTGCTGTACAGCCCCAGGACCTGCAGCGATGCGATCACCTTACCCTGCAGTCCCAGCAGCCTTCTCCAGAGACCGGTGAGCTCTATGTGCAGCCGGTAGGAGAGCGCACTCACCATGCACTACAGTTAGCAGGCTGAAGAATACAGTGACAGGTCCAACTCTCTCTCCGGGCCCCTGGGGGAGGGGGGTGTGTGCGGTGGTAGGCTGTCAGTGGCACATCATGGAGGCAGGGCAGGCTTTCCCGGGCCCCTTTACTCTAAGGGCCCCTTTACTGCAAGGGCCCCATAGCAGTCGCCTCCCCTGCCTTCATGGTAGCTACGTCATAGGGCACTATACTCTGCAGAGTCGCAGTTAAGAGAGGTCAATATATTATATATATATATATATATATATATATATATATATATATATATATATATATATATATATATAAATATATAGAGCAGCCCCATAGCAGTCGCCACCCCTGCCTTCATGGTAGCTACGCATATATATATATATATATATATATATATATATATATATATATATATATACACACATCTCCTAGCAATACTTTTGAATTGCACAATAATGCATTGACCAAAGAAAATCCTGCGGCCACAGCAAATAGTAAAACCACCATTAGGGCACAATAGTATATCAGTGTGTGTAAAAGAGGTTATAGGGGGTTAACATCTGACTTGTCTTATAAAACCAACTTACAACACAAGGTCAGAAGACACAGCCCTTTTATTTTGGAAGGCAAAACAGTATGAGGAGTCTGAGGTCACATTTGAGTATGCAAAGGTCACCAAAACATTTGCAGACAGAAGTAACTTTGGTTGAAAGTTAAAGCTTTATAAGACAGACAAGAGTGCATTTAAATTGTAACCAAAAATACATGACAAGGGAAAGCTGATCCCTCTGTAACCTCCAAACCACCACCCCCACATATGCCCCAGTAAATAAAGACACCGACCCTGGTTTTTTAAAAAAAAAATAGGCCACAGCAGCCAATTTTATTGACAAACAAATAATTAACATAAACCAACATCAAGAAAATAAATAGCAATAACTGTGCTATCCCTATCCACTTGAACTAGAACGGGAAGGAGGTCCTTGAGGCTAAAACATAACCGGCCACTAATCGGTTATACCAACAGTCTATATTACTGTTACCACCTTACCACTGACCCCCAGCCGGTTCCCACAGGCTCAGGAGCCCTACCCCAGTTCAAAACACACTGCCCGATTATCCATACCCCAGATTACTCCCCGGGACACCACCCAGTCAGGAGTCCACAATCCTCATGTCCCCAGATGATCCATAATACAAGCAAGGGGAAATAGGGGTGCACCTCCCCACGTGTCCCCCTTACTTTTGCATTTTTGCCAACCCCAAGGACCCCCTAACCCACGAACCGCTGCTATGACAAAAAGAACAACCCTCACCGCGCCACCCCAGCTGACCCCGCAGGAAAACCTCCCTTTAGCAACAAAAAACAAAATAAAGGGAGGGCGGGCGGGACTCCTCGCTGCTGCTCCTCATGAGGTGATTGACCCCAACCCGGAAGAGCCTTTTATATGTCCCCTCCCCACCCTGGACCTCCCCCTAGCAACTCCCGCTCAAAAAGGAGCTCCACTGTTAACCCCCTCCGTGCCATTTCCCCTGTCATGCAGGCCTCCCTTAAACTTTGTTTCGTCCGGCCTTCTCTTGACCCGGGAAAGCTGATCCCTCTGTAACCTCCAAACCACCACTCCCACATATGCCCCAGTAAATAAAGACACCAACCCTGGTTTTTAAAAAAAAAAAATTGGCCACAGCAGCCAATTTTATTGACAAAAAATAATTAACATAAACCACCATCAAGAAAATAAATAGCAATAACTGTGCTATCCCTATCCACTTGAACTAGAACGGGAAGGAGGTCCTTGAGGCTAAAACATAACCGGCCACCCATTGGTTATACCAACAGTCTATATTACTGTTACCACCTTACCACTGACCCCCAGCCGGTTCCCACAGGCTCAAGAGCCCTGCCCCAGTTCAAAACACACTGGCCGATTATCCATACCCCAGATTACTCCCCGGGACACCACCCAGTCAGGAGCCCACAATCCTCATGTCCCCAGATGATCCATAAAACAAACAAGGGGAAATAGGGGTGCACCTCCCCACGTGTCCCCCTTACTTTTCCATTTTTGCTAACCCCAATGACCCCTTAACCCGCCACTGCGAGCACTTTGATCACCTCAAACGTGAGAGCTCCTCCACCGATACAGGGCCCTTTCTACCCCCTCTTGCAAAGCCAACGCCTACAAGTCAGTCCCCACAGCGTTCAAATGAACCCCATCACCCAACCAAAAATTTTCAGAACACTCCTCCAGATCCCGTTGTCGCACAGCCACTCCCCACAGCCACGCGAAACGGTGAAACTCAGGCAAAACGCGATTCCACACCATGCCCCCCATGCCGAGCCATCGCACCGCCGCCACATCCCTAGGAAAGCCGAGTTGACGTCCCTCCGGGCGAACATCAGCTCGCTGCGCACCTTGCGTCACATACGAATGACGACTACGAATAATCCAAACTTAGACCGGGCCAGCATCTGTGAAAACACACACACCAGAAACAAAAGAAAAGGGGGGGGGGGACATGAAACCATTTGTTACTTCACAAAAAATACCTGTCCTCCCCCACCTCCCTCACCACGAGGCATTGCAAACTCGACACCAACTCTCCCACCTGTAACGCACCAAAAAACGCCCATGAGAAGGCCAAACGAAACAGAACAACCTCCAGCTCGGACCGACACACAGAATCCAGGCACGCCCCGATCCGTTCCAGTAAAGCGAAGGAAACCGGCTTGTCGGGCTGCGATTCTCCTTTACGAAAACCCTTCAGGGCCTGGCTCACCAGAAAATTCTTTGTGACATCCTTGAGCCCACGCAGTTTAAAACCAAAAGCCAGGGTGGCCACAAAGCGATTGACTCTGGCGACCGACCAGCCCGCCACCGTACCCAGCCACCCCAACACTGCCAAAACCCGATCATCCTCAGACCGCACCACACCCCAACCCCTCTCCCATGCCAACCACTCCTCCCAGGCCGCAGAATATGCGCTCCAAGTACCGCCTACCAGCGAAATCCGTATAAGCTCCCCCGCCGTCAGCAGACTAGACTCCACAGATGTAGAGGGCATGCGATCCCTTCTTCTGCCGCCTCTGGGACCAACAACCGGAACCGCTCCCACTGCTGACGAGACAAAGAGTCGGCCACTGAGTTTTGGACGCCAGGCACGTGGACCGCCACTACCTAAGAGTTAAGGGACATACAGCACAGGACTAAGTGTCTTAGCAAGCGCACAACTGGGGGAGAGGAAGCCGACCCGTTGTTGATCGCCATGACCACCGCCATGTTGTCACAATGGAAGTGAACCTTCCTGTTCCAAAACCTCTCCCCCCAAATTTCCACCGCCAAAACTATAGGAAAAAGTTTCAGGAGAGCAAGGTTCACCACCAACCCCCTCTCGCACCAAGCAGTCGGCTATTTCTCCGCACACCATTAGTCCTTACAGTAAGCCCAAAACCCCACTCCTCCCGCTGCGTCAGTAAAGAGCTCCCAGTCAAAGCTGTCCACAACCGGCGCCAGGACCTATGATCTCCCGTTGTTGGTCGCCAGGAATGCCGCCCATACCGCCAAGTCTTCCCGCAAGTCCTTACTCACTCTGACAAAGTGATGCGGAGCCCTCACACCCGCTGTCGCCCCCGCCAACCACCTACAGAACACCCTCCCCATTGGCATGATCCTGCAGGCAAATTCAACTTGCCCAGCAGCGACTGAAGTTCCCGCTTTACCTTCCGCCAAGCTCGAGCCCGCCCTACCTCCCCCTTCAGAGCCTCGAGCTTATCAGCAGGCAATCTGCACTCCATCCGAACGGAATCAATCATGATACCCAGGAGTTTGAGCGCAGTCGCCGGACCTTCCGTCTTATCCCGTGCCAGGGGAACCCCGAAACGACCACATACCCACTCCATGGTCCCAAGCAGGACTGAGGAACAGAAAGTCATCCAAATAATGAATGACCGTCCGCACCCTCGCCAAGTCCCAAACCACCCATTCAAGGAAAGTGCTAAAGGCCTCAAAGTAAGCGCACGAAAGAGAGCAACCCATGGGAAGACACCTATCAACAAAGAAGGCGCCCTCCCAGAAGCAGCCTAGCAAACGCATGCTCACTGGATGTACTGGAAGGAGACGTAAAGCGGACTCGATGTCCGTTTTCGCCATCAAGGCCCCTGGACCATACTCTCTCACCCACCCGACAGCCTCGTCAAACGAGGTGTACACCACCGAACAAAGCTCCGGGTCGATGCCATTGTTTACAGACTGCCCATGCTGGTGAGAAAGATGCTGGATGAGCCTAAACTTGTTCGGCTCCTTCTTGGGGACCACACCCAAAGGGGACACCACCAAGTCCTGTATACAGAGTCATTATGTGGCGGTCACTCTATGGCAGTAATATTGGTCTGTATATGGTGTATATATAGAGTCATTATGTGGCGGTCATGGTGTGGTGCTAATATTGGTCTGTATATGGTGTCATTATGCAGTGGTCAATCTATACAACACATCTTTACAACACTAACAGCAGTCCTGGCATGTAGCAGTGGCCCCGACATGTAGAGGCAGTCCTGGCCTGTAGCGGGGGTCCTGACATGTGCTTCGGTCCTGGCCTGTAGCGGCAGTCCTGGCATGTAACCTTCTGAACTGACTGACTGTGACTAAGGGCCCTAATACACTGAGCGAAAATTGTCCTAATCCGGCCGATATCGCTCTGTGTATAGACAACAGTCATCAACTAATCATTGTCTTTTTGCAAGTTTTAAAATCATTGGCTGATGATCAGGTAGTATATATCCCAGACAAGGCCTGAGGACAACGGGGAACGTGACCAGGTAGTATATATCTTTATTGTTCACTATATACAGCAAGGGCTGCACACACATCACTAATGATATATATATATATATATATATATATCATTATTGCTGCACGATAATTGAGCCATGTAGTAGGCTTGCTAAGCGAGCTCCATTCTACCAGATTGGCGCTCACTCCTCCGGAATATCAGGCTGTGTAATACGGCCCTTAAAGTGGCCATACACTTTCAGTAGCTGCTGGCTGAACAATCCTTCAGCTAACAATTATATCTCCCATACGACCCCGTCCTCCCCATACACAGGAACGTTCGGCACATCTGAGTGTTCCTGTGTCCACTATAGGAGGGGTAAGCCATAGCCAGACAGATCTGATGGTGGCTTGTCTCTCTGAGAACAAAGAGGTTGGATGTTGATTTTCCATCAAGCCTAACCCCCTATGTCCACTGATATAATCTGTCAGAGGACTGTCCAGAGAGCCCCATACACCTTACACTGATGGCCAAACCCACCACGAGCAGCAGGTACCACCAACAAAAGTGTCAAATGTATGGGGACCTTAAATTGTTGCTACAATATTTCAGCATTTGGGGCCCCACCTACAACTTTGCCCAGGGCCACATTTAGTCTAAAACCGGCCCTGCTCTGGTGTGGTGATCCCTAGGTATCAACAAGACACAAATGGAATACACAAGTCTGTCTCACACCAGACTGTGCAGAGATTTCATCAAAGGGACGTTGCTAAGGTCAGACATACAAACCACAGTGTCAGGACTGGAGTCGAGGATCCTCTGTACCACCACTAGCGATGACGTAAGCCGCACCAGGGAACAGAGTCTAAGGGGCTACTAGTCTTCACCAGAGCCCACTGCAAGGCCGGTTATATTTGCTGTGGCAGGCGAATGCCAGGTTGTTACCCCTGGCTTGGCTTGCTAGCGGTGGCGGGCGAGGTGCAGCTGGACACAGATAGGCAGGCAGGCTGGAACACAGCAGGACTCATGGCTAAAATAGAGATAGCAGTCACAGACAGGAACCACAGGTAGCAGGAACAAGGAATCATGGACAGGAATCGCTCCGAAATGTGTGGGAGAAAGAGGCACTGCAGGAGACAGGGAAAACCTGGGACCACATGCAGCCTGGAAAAGGAGTGCGGCTGCAGCTAGAGGGGACAACAGCGGGGCAGCAGGAAGAGGTACGTGCCACGGCTGTTACACACAGCTTGCACCATGCATCCAAGAAATATGTGGTGTAATACATATTTTGTATTACAGAGGTACATATTTACACTATGTAAAACTACGGCCTTAGTTTTGCGGAGTTGAACATAGCCTTATGTGCAATGAGGAAAAAAATGACATATCAGTTTTCTGCGGCTGGAATTCTGTGAATTCCGGCCGCAGAAAGACCTGTCAGTTCACACAATGAAGCAAGCGGCTCCAGCCGCTTGCTTCACTGTGTGCTATGGGAAGCTCTGATGCGGGCGCACGCTGATGCGCCCGCATCAGAGCTCTGCGGCCGGACGGATAATCCGTCCGGTACTTAAGTACCGGCCGCGATGATCCGGGCACAGACACGCCGTTCCGTGACGCCGTGTGAACATAGCCTTAACCATAAAGGCCAACATTAAGAGTGAGGGCCCTGCCTGTAAGGGGGCATCTAACCAATGAGGTTTTATTTACCTACTGGTGGACTCTACCTAATGGAGGTTTATACCTAATAAGTCATAATTATTGGGGGATTATATACCTACTGGGGCATCTACCTAAAAAATTTACCTACCACATCTGCTGGAAGTTTGTTTCAAGCATTCACTCTTTCAGTAAAGTTATCTTTTCTCCAACAATTTTTTTTGCCAACTAACCTCTCACTTGTTCTTGAGTCCAGTTTTTTTTTTCTCTAAAAATACTTTCCTCGACTGGCACAGTGTGCTCCACTGATGCCAGAAAGTGTTGGGCAGCAGGACCAGGCTCCGTTGGCAGCAGGGGTCAGAGTACAGTTTTCTTTGCCCTGTCAAAGCACCTTTGGCTTATAACAAAAAGTCTCCAGACAGCTGCTTTAAATATTACATGACTATTTGGCAGTACACCCCAAAGGTTCTCACAATACAAGGCCTTTAAAGAGTCAGCTCAATGCAATTGTGAAGTGCCCCCCCGCCCGCTGTGATTGGGTAAAAAGAGTGCAATAGGAGAACAGAAAGGACAGGTGATAGGAAATAAGAAGGCAGAAATCCTACTGGTCTACAGATTCTGGTAACACACAAACACGATAACCCTTTGCAATCATTCAGCTGTGCGGCTTCTACAAACTAATATACAATACAGCGACATCTAGTGGACAACTCTTAATACTGACCACCAATAAGACCACAAAAAGTACAGACTTTTGCGAAGGGTGTATGTAACAGTAACACCCCTAGTAGGACACCTCACAATGGTATAATGTATCTGCAATATATATATATATATATATATATATATATATATATATTTATATATTTATGTAGAGTTCAAATCATGAAGCAGCACTCTTTTAAACGATATGGGCGGGTGCCAGCAGATAGGTCTTGATTCCGGACCATGTGATTAACAAAGTAAAAATATTCCGCAGCACGCCCATTCAGGTGAAAAAAAATCCAAATTTATTTTGTGCAAAAAATCAAATAAAAAACTGGTGCACAGCACAGCAATAGTTCATAGGTGCGACGTTTCGACAACCTCACGTTGTCATTTTCAAGCATGCTCAGTGAATAACTTAATTTCCTTAAATAACAGGTGACATAATTAAACAGTGCAAATGATTGGTGGATTCAGGTGTCCATCACAGTACGAGTTTGTATTACAAACATATAGGTAATTCCCTGTGTTATATCGAACCCAATGTGAATAGTGACTTGTGTGTATAAGTCCATAAAAAACCTGAAATAGACAAACAGTCGGGCTGTTTTATGTTGCATAAGTATAGTCCATGTAGATACAATTAATAATTTCATATTCCACAGTAGAAGACTCACACCACTCTCTGCAGACTCAGAACCACGGTGTACAAAACAGACAGGACAAAGTGCAAAAAATCTGGAGAAAAATACAAAGAGTAAAGGAAAAACAAAAAAGATGAATAAAACTAAAGAAAAACCTTTTGGCCCTATAAAAAGTGGGGGAAAACATCATGCGTTTTTTTCACAGAAGTACAAGAGCAAACAAAAAAGAGGATGTAGAGGTGGGCAATTCACCCAAAAGAAAAAAAACTTTAAAAAAGTGATGACAACAAAAGAAAAGGAAAGTAAGGAAAACCTACAATTTTTTTTTTAATCTCAGTAAATAGAAATTGGAATTGAATGAGGAAAAACTGTTGCCAAAGGGCTTAAAATTTGTACCGACTAATAAATTTAATACATTTGAAGCCTATATTGGTCTACAAAAAATTTTGCGAAATCTAGCTCTAAAAAAATATTTCTATAAAAAAAATACACATAAAAAAAAGTATAACAGAACAAACTAGGAACATGAATAATTCTTATTATACTTATACAGATTTAAAACCAAAATCCACATTCTGTCCATTAAATGAATATTCAGTCTTTTATTACATTTGAAAAATGGTGACATCTGACATAAGAAAAATGAAAGAAGTAAAGCATAAAAAATTATGAATATTTAAGTAGAAAGGAAAGAGAATCTTTAAAAACCCTACAGGAGAACAATGGTATCATTATTCGCCCGGAAGACAAAGAAGGGGGGGGGGGGGGGGGGGGGGGGGGGGTGGATAGTGATACAAGACACAGAGAAATATGCCGAATTCTGAATGACAGTAAAACATATAAAAAAACAAAAAAAAAAGGATCCAACTGAAGAATTTTCAAACCATTGGAAACAGCTAGTAGATAAAGGGAGAGAACAAGAGTTCATTATGGAAGTAGGCAAATTTTATTTATAACCAGACTCCGAGGCTGTGTTTCACCACATACCAAAAGTCCACAAATAACCAGACAATCCTCAGGGTAGGCCTATCGTCTCAGGCATCGACTGTCTAACAGCGAATTTATCTAAATATGTGGATACTATCTAAAAGATTGCCTATCTAAAAGATAGTAAACACGTATTGCAAATTTTAGACACGATCGAGTGGAACCCCGAATATATTTTGGGTACACTGGACGTAACATTTTTGTACACTATCATTGAAAACAACAAAGGCAGGGAAGCAGTGGAATATTTTCTTTAAAAAAAAAAAAAATCCAGAAGATCAAGTAAATTTTATAGTGGAATGTATGGAATTTATTTTAACTAAAAACTATTTTCTATATGAGGGGTCTTTTTACCTCCAAACGTGGGGTACCGCTATGGGGACGAGGTTCGCGCTGGCGTATTCTAATTTATACATGGGCAAATGGGAAGAGTCTACCATTTATGCCAATGGGTTACCTCGTCCTATGGAAAAGATTTATTGATGACATTGTTTTTATATGGAAAGGGAGTGAAAAGTCGTTGGAGGAATTTTTAATTGATATTAATAAAAGTTATTTTTATTAAAATTTTACACCTAATTATAGTTGAGCTTTGGATAGCTGTCACGTACCTTCATGGCTTTTAAACATACAAAAGAGACAGTTTTTAAGTCTTAGAAGGAATCGTGCACATACAGGGGATTACCAAATGGAAGCTAAAAACTTGAATAATAAATTCATTCAAAAGGGATATAATGCTAGTTCTCTGAGAGACACAATAAAGAAAGTGGAGGACATGGATAGGCGTGAGTTGATTAAACCAGATATAGATGAGGAGAGCAATTCTAGATTTATGACAAAGAAGAATTATAAAAACTTGCAGACCTTGCAAATTGATGTATAGAAAAACTGGAATAACAGAAATATCCAATTCAGAAAAAACACAAAAGGTAAAAATTAATGACCATATCACATGCCGTTCCAAGGGTGTCATATATTATATAAGATGCCCATGTGGAAGATGTACATAGGGAGGACAAAAAGAGCCATATGTACACGTATTAATGAGCATATATACAACATCCAAAGGCAATATGATGGACATCCTCTATCCAATCATTACAGAGAAATTCACAAAGCAGAGGTGAACGGCTCAGAGTTTGGTGCAACTGAGAAAGTGAAGAGTGACTGAAGAAAAGGCAATTATATAAAAAGGATGTCAAAAGCAGAATTTTTAACTTTAACACAATCATGTCAACAGGATTGAACTCAGAAATTTAATTGTTTGCATGTATTCGAAATATGGACAAAGGAAAGTTTTTTTCAAGGTCCGCACTGTCTATAAAAGTCATACCTGCAGGATGGATAGATCTTCTTGACAAAGGAGGCAGTACCTCTCAAAACCTCTAACTAGAGATGAGCGAGCATGCTGGTCCGAGCTTGGTACTCGTTCGAATATTAGGGTACTCAATGGTGCTCATTACTTGGACGAGCATCTCGCAATGCTCAAGACAATAGCATCTTCCCTTTCCATGTTTGGCGGCTTTTTCTCAGCCAATCATCATGCAGGAGAGTCTTTGCGACCTCCTAGCATCAAGTGGGAACCCTACATGTCAATAGCAATGATTGGCTGGCCATATCAGATGACCTGGGCATATTAGAATCAGGTCCCTCGATGCTCGCCTCAGACACAGGCTGGATGTTCTTAGGGAGAGAGCTGCTGTCTGTCAGGAAGAGTGTTAGGGTGGGGAAAATAGTGTGTTAGGCAGGAATCATCCACAAAGAACCCAACAGTCCTTCTAAGGTCTCCAATTAAATTTTTTTTGGCCCCCTCGTGGCTGCTGGCTGGGACTTGTAGTGCAGCTGCCACCATCTTGGCTGCACACTGTCCAGAGCGACTGGTGCCAGAAAGGGGACAACACGTGGTCCACATAGACCCCAAAGAAATTGCCCAAAGTCCGTCTCAGTACTCATTTTTGCGGCTGCTCTACCTTGGCTTGCTGGGATCTGTAGTGCAACTACACCTATCCTGGCTCTGCAATGTGAAGTGTAACGGGTGCTCTAAAATATACAGCACCTGGTACCTGGTACACACAGACTCCATAGACTACACCAAAAGTCCTCCCAGTTGCACCTAGTTGGGTGCTTTCCAGAACATGTGCCTTGCCCATCTTGGTTTGGGTCAGCTAAATTGTATTTAGGGCCACCACCCGGCTGTTGCCCATAATTTGGCGTAATGTTGCAATTAGCCAGCCTCAGAGGCATCCATATATGCTGCCCCGGATGTTTTCTGTCCATGTCCGTGTTGTTTCTATCATTTTCTGAGGTTTCCAGGTTTTCACTCAATCCTTCCTGTGCAGAGCTTTGGTCCCCTGCAAAAATGCTCAAGCTTCCCATTGACTTCAATGGGGTTCGTTACTCGAAACGAGGACCCGAGCATCGGGAAATATTGGTCTCGAGTAACAAGCACCCGAGCATTTTAGTACTCGCTCATCTCTAATTTCGACCCTTCTGTTGACTTCGTAGATAGTGTGACGGGACTTTAAGGGTGCGTTCACACCTACAGGATATGCAGCAGATCTGCAGCAGATTTGATGCTGTGTTCAGTTATTTAAATGAAATCTGCTGCAGAAAATCAGCTGCAGATCCTGTAGGTGTGAACGCACCATAAAGGATTTTTTTCCCCGAAAGTAGTTCACAAACAGTGAGTAACGCCGCCGGCCGGACGCGCTCTCTGTGTGTACAAACTTTTGTGGATCTACATCCTTTCTTCATACCAAAAACCTACACTTATGGCACATCGGAACAAAAATTTTAAAGCTGCAGGATGCCAGTGAGTGAATGTGAACAGGACATATTGTGATCAAGTGTCTGCACCAACACACTGTAGATTACAGCTGGTGCAGCTAATTAACAGAGTGCTCTGAGTGAATGTTTATAGGAATATATCTAACTGAATGGTAACTTGGTGTTATGCAAGATTGCTTTGATTAATGATTATATGTTTTACACTACTGATGCCTTGTTAGTCACAATGTGGAGGAGCGCGATCAGATACAAAATAACATAAGACTTTTTATACACTGAGGTTGTTAGCAGGTTCCAACTCTCAACTCACAACTATCAATATGCAGCTCCTACTCTATAGCAAATAGCGAGTGTGAACAAAACCATACAAGGTAGCGCTGAAAGTGTGCATTATATACATATAGGTAAATTCAAATGAAGACAGACTCAGGAGTAGGGATGGTCCGAACCCGCCGAGGTTCGGGTTCAGAAGAACCCGAACGCTCGGCATCGGATTCCCGCCGTCTGCCCGCTCCGTGCAGTGGGCGGATCCAGCGGGAGGACCGCCTGGAAAAATTGGATACAGCCTATGGCTATGGCCATTTTTCCAGGCGGTCCTCCCGCTGCATCCGCCCGCTGCACGGAGCGGGCAGACAGCGGGAATCATTACAGAGAGTTCGGGTTCGTATGAACCCGAACCAAACTCGGTTCGGACCATCCCTACTCAGGAGCGATGATATATGTAAAAACTATGTTTATGATTGGTTGTTTTTTTTTTAATCAGCGTCGGAGTAGCCCTTTAAGGCTCGGCACGTACCGGCATGGGAGACTGACTCAGAATTCCAGTAGGAAGAAGGAGATTGTGATTATGCTGTATAGAGCTCTAGTGAGAACACATCTGGAATACTGTGCCCAGTTCTTGAGAACTCACCTAAACAAAGATATTGTTAAAATAGAACGGGTCCAAAGACGAATAACAAAAATGGTGGAGGGTGTCAGGCATAACACCTGAAGGAAAGACTTAAGGATGTGAATCTATATAGTCTGAAGGAAGAAGGGAAAGGGGGGACATGATATGAAATCTTTATACATGTTAAGGCTATGTTCACACTATGTGAACACCCGGCTGTTCCGTGACCCCGGCCGGGTCACGGAACGGCTGGCCTCAGCCCGGATCAATCTGGCCGGTACTTAAGTACCGGCCGGGTGACCTTTCCGCCCGCAGAGCTCTGATGCGGGCACATCAGCGTGCGCCCGCATCAGAGCTTCCCATAGCCAGTTTTGTTCCGGCGCCGCATGGGATCCTGGCCGGAGCGCATACGATGTGTGTAAGCTCCGGCCGGGATCCCATTGAAAATAAGGCTATGTTCTACCCCTCAAAACTACGGCCGTAGTTCTGTGGTGAGAAGTTTTACGTAGTGTGAACATAGCCTAAAGGAGTAAATGAGGTTCAAGAGGGAAGTGTTTTTAGGAAAAAAACTGAACTCAAGAACAAGAGGTTAGTTGGGGGAAAGATCAGAAGCAACGTGAGAAAATATTACTTTACAGAAAGAGTATGAGATGCTTTAACCCTTTAAGGACATGGCCCATTTTCGTTTTTACGTTTTCGGTTTTTCCTCCTTGTGTTTAAAAGGTCATAGCACTTGCATTTTTCCACCTAGAAACCCACATGACCCCTTATTTTTTGCGTCACTAATTGTACTTTGCAAGTACAGGCTGAATTTTTGCATAAAGTACACTGCGAAACCAGAAAAAAATTCAAAGTGTGGTGAAATTGAAAAAAAAAACGCATTTCTTTTATTTGGGGGAAATGTGTTTTTACGCCATTCGCCCTGGGGTAAAACTGACTTGTTATGCATGTTCCTCAAGTCGTTACGATTAAAACGATATATAACATGTATAACTTATATTGTATTTGATGGCCTGTAAAAAATTCAAACCGTTGTTAACCAATATACGTTCCTTAAAATCGCTCCATTCCCAGGCTTATAGCACTTTTATCCTTTGGTCTATGGGGCTGTGCGAGGTGTCATTTTTTGCGCCATGATGTGATCTTTCTATCGGTACCTTGATTGCGCATATACGACTTTTTGATCGCTTTATATTACATTTTTTCTGGATTTGATGCGACCAAAAATGCGCAATTTTGCACTTTGGGATTTTTTGGCGCTGATGCCGTTTACCGTACGAGATCAGGAATGTGATTAATTAATAGTTCGGGCGATTACGCACGCGGCGATACCAAACATGTTTATTTATTTATTTATTTGTTTACTTTTATTTAAAACCTGGGAAAAGGGGGGTGATTCAGACTTTTATTAGGGGAGGGGGCTTTTTACTATTAACAACACTTTTTTTTTTTTTTTTTACACATATACTAGAAGCCCCCCTGGGGGACTTCTAGTATATACACTTGGATCTCTCATTGAGATCTCTGCAGCATAGATATGCTGCAGAGATCCATGAGATCGGCACTCGTTTGCTTTCGGCTGCTGCAGCCGAAAACGAACGAGTGCCGAGCCGAGGACGGCGCCATCTTGGACGCGTCCCCGGCCGGCATCAGTAACGGAGATCGCTCCTCCGGGACAAGGTCCCGGAGGAGCGATCTCCCCCACTAGACCCCAGGGAAACGTTGCCTCCGGTAATCGGAGGCAGCTGTCAACTTTGACAGCTGCCTCCGATTAGCTAATTAGCGGGCACGGCGATCAGACCGTGCCCGCTAATAGCAGCGGTCCCGGGCTACTCGCGGCACCCGGGATCGCGGCACTTCAAAGCGGGGCCGCCGCGCGGCCCCGCTTTGAAGTGCAAGTGAGGACATATGACGTAGGGGTACGTCATATGTCCTTAAGAGGTTAAGAAAACTTTCAGCAGATGTAGTTGGTAAATCTACAATAGCCTGCCTGGTGTATACATATATCTATCCTAAGATAATAAAAGGGAAAAACTAATAGGGCAGCCTAGATGGACCCAGTGGTCTTTTTTTGCTGACAATCCTCTTTATTTGTATATTTCTCTATAAAGCCCACACTAGTATGTTGGCCAGAGCACCGGAAGCAGTGCCTTGTGCACTACCTCTAGCTCCCCTTCCTACACCTGATATTGCTCACCTACCACCTCTGGTTCTCATCATGTTCACAAGATAGATATGAAATCTTATATAGAAGAAGAAAATAAAAAAAACAACAACAACAGATCTACCCACGCTCGATAAATCCACATACTCAAATCAGATGTACAATTAATTACTGGGTATAACAGATGTGAAGTATTCCATTTATTTTTATGACGGACAAAGAACATATGTCAGCTGATAGGAATACCGCTTTAATCATTGAACAAATCCATGTACACAAATCAGATGTACGTTTAATTACTGTATAACAGATGTCAAGTATTTCATATTTTAGGTGACGGACAGAGGACGTTTTTCAGCTTATAGGAACACAACCGTAATCACTAAACAAATGCACATACACAAATGAGATGTACGTTTAATTACTGTATAACGGATGTCAAGTATTTAGTATTTTTGGTGAAGGACCAATGACGTTTTTCAGGGAATAGGAATACAGCTGTAATCACTAAACAAATGCACATACATAAATGAGATGCACGTTTAATTACTGTATAACAGATGTGAGCAAAGCAAAATACACTTTCGGGGACTACGTATAAATTGGCAAATCCAAAATGCAGCCTGCAATACCAAAGCTAAGTATTACTATGACTGCAATGCTGTCTATGGACAGGAAAATGCTTGTTGCAAATATGCTTGCCTAACCTTGCTTAACACCCCACTAATCTCAGTAATCTTACTAATTTCAATATCTATCTCAGTAATATCACTAATCTCACTTCTTATCTGTCTAATGGAAATGCCAGCATGCAGAGAGACAATGATACACTGAGAGAGCAGCCTGTACAGCACAGTGAATGAGCAGAAAATGGCGCCCAGAACACATCAAATTATATATATATATATATATATATATATATATATATATATATATATATATATATAAAATTGTCATATAATTTTAGCAGCCAATGAGACCCCTTCACCTCAGCAATGACGTTTCTGACACTTCTATGTGCTCTGCACTGATTGGCTGGCGAAAAGGAGCTTGAACACTAACTTGAACTCGAACGCTAACTCGAACCAACAGTAAAATGCTTGGTTTGGTTTGAGTTCGAGAAAATCGAGATGTTCGACTTGAACCTAACTTTTCTCGAACAGTTCAATCAACACTAATTGGTAACAGGGAACTACTGGCCATCAAATGGGCCTTCGATGAATGGAGACACTTTCTTGAAGGAGCTAAACCTAAAATTAAGGTTCTAACTGATACTAAAAATCTAATTTATCTTGATAAGGCCAAAGCAAGGTGGGCGCTGTTTTTTACTCAATTTAACTTTGAGATCACCTTCCGGCCTGATTCTAAGAATGTCAGAGCCGATGCTTTGTCTCGCAGATTTGATGGCAGCAGTGCCCCCAGGTAAGAACCTGAAACTATTTTGTCACCAGGAGGGGTCGTTGCCACCCTTCAACCTGACCTTGCTGCCCAAGTGGTGGACTCTCAGTCTCTAGCCCCTCAGAATACTCCGGAGGGAAAAACTGTTCCCACCAATCTTAGTCTCAGGGTCCTAAAAAAGACCCACTGCTCAGTGTTGGCAGGTCACCCGGGCATCATCATTAGGAATGTCACTGGAACATTTTCTCCTGTCAGGTGCCTTAACAATCCAGCCCATGTGCCGGGCTGACACAGGTGGGGAATAGGAGACAATCTGCTTGGAGCATTCCTAATGATGAAGAGGGTGGGGAGTGACAGAGAGGTTGTGCCAGCCTAATGCATACACAGTCTAGGCCACGCCCATTGGGCACGGGGCTGCAAGTGTAAAAGTTGATTTTTAGGACAATAACTGCATCACCTGCCAAACTGACCCCAGGACAGATCTTGGATTAAAAGCAGCTATCCGAAGGTACAAGCGGTTTGGGGGGGGGGGGGGGGGGGGGTAGATTGTGGGTGCAGAGTCGCTTTAAGAGTTCCTTGTGGTAAACCTGCGCCTAAAAACATTGGTCCTTATGTCATCACTGAGGTCATTTACCCTGTTTCTTTTAGGTTGCAGTTGCCTGAGGTCATGAGGATTCATAATGTCTTTCATTAAACGTTGTTGAAGAGGTATGTTAATTCTGTGATGCCTTCGGCCCTCCCTGCTCCACTGGTTATCCAGGGTGAGCAGGAATACGAGATTTAAAGGGAAAAAAAAAAAAAAAAGATTCTTGTCATGTGCAGAACTCAGTCCAGTACCTTACTCACTGCAAGGGGGTCGGACCAGACAAGCGAACTTGGGTGGCAAGCAAGGATACCACGCTCCTCGACTCATTCGCCAATTCCATGCTTGCAATCCCTCTAAACCAGGCCCTTTGAGTGAGGGTCCTGAGTCCCCTCATGGGAGGGGGGGAGGTTCTGTTTTTATTTGTTCAGCCCCACCCGCTTTGCCTTTTAGCCTCTGGCAATGCAAGAGTAATGCCCCTATTCCACCGGTCGTTAAGAGGAGCAAACGAGCGCTCTCATCGCTCGTTTGCTCCTCGTTCCCCACTCGCTGCCGCTATTCACCGCCGCTATTCAACGCGGCTGCAGCGAGCGGGTGAGTGCTGGAGGGGCGGCGGGGAGCTGCGGGGGAGGGCTGCTCGGAGGATCGCTGATCGTCCGGGCAGCCCATAGGATACAGCAGCGTCTGCTGCCGATTCTCCTATTCAATGGAGCGACGGCAGCAGATCGTTGCTGTATCAGTCACTTGTATCAAGCGACTGCGACGATCAGCCGACATGAACAATGTCGGCTGATCGTTGCACTCTATTCCACGGGACAATTATCGTTCGTAGCGGCCGATATCGGCCCAATACGAACAACATTTGTTCCGCGGAATAGGGCCTTTACTATATGCCCTAAAAGATGTAATCTCTTTGATTCCACAGCTGCCTCTCAGTGAGTAGTCTACGCTCTAGAATATAGTCACCCACTAGACAACTTGAACCGCCTTCTCCTGCATCCATCCTTCATTGGAGCCTCCTGGTTTCACAAAAAATGCACTACAGTTTTTTTTTTTATTCACTTTTGTTTTTACCTTACTACTGTATCGATCTTTAAATTGTCTGGTACCTAAAGTTCTCTTTGTCCTGACCCATGGCTTTGTTACTGATTACAGTTATGCCTCATCCTCTGGCTTGTCACTTTCTGACCACTCACCAGGTGATGACCATTGGCTTATGTCCATTGCGACGCTACTACTGCATGAGCAGGACTATTCTGGGGACCACAATCTGATGATATCTCACCAGGTGATGACTTTTGCCTTATGTCCACGATTACGCTACTACTGCATCAGGACTATTCTGGGGACCACTATCTAATGATATCTCTGCAGTGATGTCATTGTGGGGGTCAAGGATAAAAATCAATCTTCTAAAGGGATTGGCCACACAGTAGGTGACATATAGCATTAGGTGACATCAGCCTTCTTCTACCGCCATTGCTTTCTAGCCCATCCATGCAGTGATCCTGCCCATAACATAGCAGTGTGTGTAGGGGAAAGTGACCTTTACATCACTCAGCCCCCTTCATTGAAACACAGGTGCAATGTAGGGGGCTGAGTGATATTGTAACAATTGAAGTCGCCTAGTATACACATTCATATGATTTAGAAAAACTTTCAGAGAGTGGCCAACCCTATGTCAGTGCCAAACAGATCACTGCTTGGGGAAGCCACATTCTAGTATAAAACTGTATTACCTTTACACTATAAATATACATTAAATATTATCTTATACTAAAAATATTCTTATATTTTTCCTGGAATTATTCAAAATCAATTCTTTTTTACTTTTTCTTATTAAGAAACTTGAAGGGGTTAAATGTTAAATATTTTTCGTAAAACATTGGAAGCATGGATGTTAGCTGAGGGTAGATCTAAAACACACAAAAAAAGAGCAATTAGTAACATAGTAACATAGTTAATAAGGTTGAAAGAAGACAAGAGTCCATCAGGTTCAACCTTGGGAAACCCTACAGTTTTAATCCAGGGGAAGGAAAAAACCCCTATGAGGCAGATGACAATTGCCCCATCGAAAGTAGAAAATTCCTTCACGACTCCAATGGCAATCAGAATAATCCCTGGATCAACGTATCACCGGAAATCTAATGCCCATAACTTAATATTATGTTGTTCAAGAAAAGCATCCAGGCCTCCCTTGAACTTATTTAATGAATCGGCCATGACAACATCATGTGGCAGAGAGTTCCACAGTCTTACCGCTCGTACAGTAAAGAACCCGTTTCGATGCTGATGATAAAATCTTCTTTCCTCTAGAGGATGCCCCCTTGTCATGGTTACAGACCTAGGAGTAAAAAGACCACTACAAAGATCTCTGTACTGTCCATTCATACATGTCCATTTGTACATTGTAATCAGATTGCCCCTAAGACGTCTTTTTTTCTGTCCTGGTACTGTAACCCACCCATTCCCTTAATGACCTTTGTTGCCCTCTTCTGCACCTGCTCCAGTTCAGCTATGTCCTTCTTATATACTGGTGCCCACAACTGTGCACAGTATTCCATATGTGGTCTGACCAGGGCCGGATTAAGGTTGGTGGAGGCCCTCGGCAACAATTTTGTTGGGGGCCCCCCCATTTTCTTCCCCCACAAATAAACCATACAGTGATCTATACAGGTGGCTGATTACTGTAGGGGACTTAGCACCTACCTCTCCTCACTCCTGGCTGTATAGCTCAGCATCCTCCTCTGTTCTGCATATGATAGTCCCTAGAGGCTTCAGTCCAGAGGAAGATGCTAGGCCCTAGAGACAGGATGAGGGAGGGGCAGAGCATTGCGGTGTGTTCCCACTTAATTCAATGCAAGAGCACAGCACTTTAGCACTTTCTGTGCTCTCTTGCCCACTGTGTTAGCCACCCAGACCTGGACTTGCAAGTCTAGGTCCCATCTTCAGTTCCCAACCATATAAACTACCTGAATCAGTAAAGAGCAGAAAGTACTTAAAGGCTGTGTATAATCTATAGCGGATATGCTACATGTGAATATACCCTAAGGATCATTGCATATATAGCTGCACAAAGGCTACATGTCATATGCTGCACAAAGGCTATATATACACCATACACTGTACACAGGCTGTATATCATACACTGCACACAGGCTGTATGTCATATGCCACACACAGGCTGTATATCATAGGCTGCACACAGGCTATATACCATACACTGCACACAGGCTGTATATCATACAATGCACACAGGCTATTTATTGTAACGGCTGGGGTCAGTGGATCCACGTGGCCCACACAAGCGATGGTACTGAGCCGCACCAGGGAGCGGAGTCTAAGGGGCCGCTGGTCTTCACCAGAGCCCGCCGCAAGGCAGGATGGGCTTGCTGCGGCAGGCGACCCCCAGGTCGCTACCCCTGGCGCGACTTGCTTGTATAGGTGGCGAGTAGAGGCGAAGTACAAAATCGTAAGGCAAGGACGTAGTCAGGGACAGGCAGAGAGGTCAGGGCAGGCGGCGTACAAGGACGGAGTCAGGAAACGTGAGCAAAGGACTGGTACACTAGAAATGACAGTAAGTAGGGAACGCTTTCTCTGATAGGCAAAGGGCACTATAGATCCGGCAAAGGGAACAGGAAGGGGCAGCCTTTAATAGGGGCAGAGAAAATGGCCAGACCAATTGTGGGGACACTGTGCCTTTAAGACATAGCAGAGCCGGCGCGCGCGCGCCCCAGGAGGCGGGGACGCACGCGCCGGCTCTGACACACTGAGACTCCCCGGCGTGCAGCGCAGACGCCGGGAGTCAGGGGAGAAGAGGACACGGGAGCCCCAGGAGATGCAGGGGACCTTCTGCAGAAGGTAAGAGACGGGGCCGGGCGGCGCTCGGGAGCGGAGGCGGCACGGACCGCCATGACAGTACCCCCCCCCTTTGGCCCCCCCTCTTTCTGACCTGCAAGAAGTTCTTTACGAGATTGCGGTCCAGGATGTTAGCTTCAGGTTCCCAAGACCTCTCTTCAGGACCAAAACCTCTCCAGTCGACTAGGAAGTAACGTTTCCCTTGAACTGTCTTCATGGCAAAAATGTCCTCGACAGTATAGACGTCCGTGGTGTCCACTTGAGGAGAAGGTGGGGAAGGTTCACGGGAATAGCGATTAAGGACTACAGGTCTCAGAAGGGAAACATGAAAGCAGTTGGGGATCCGCATAGAGGATGGCAAACGGAGCTTGTAGGCCACGGGGTTGATGCGTCTCAAAACCACAAAAGGACCCAAGAAACGAGGTCCCAATTTGTAGCTGGGTATCTTCAGGCGTATGTATTTGGAAGATAGCCATACCTTGTCCCCAGGGTTAAAAGATACGGCAGGTCTTCTCTTTTTGTCTGCCTGAGATTTCATACGGGAGGAAGCCTGCAACAATGACTGACGAGTCTTCTCCCAGATGGCCGAGAAGTCTTGGACCAGGACGTTGACAGCAAGCACGTCTGGAGAAGAAGAGGAGGACAGAGGTAGAGGAGGACGATGATGACGACCGTAGACGATGTAGAATGGGGATTCTCCTGTGGAGCTGGACTCTAGATGATTATAGGAGAACTCAGCCCAGGGTAGCAAATTGGACCAGTCATCTTGTCGAGCCGACACAAAGTGACGTAAATAGCAACCCAGAATTTGATTCACTCTTTCCGCTTGACCGTTACACTGAGGATGATAGGCTGAGGAGAAGTTTAGTTTCACTTGAAGGCGGTGACAGAGAGCCCACCAGAACTTAGAGATAAACTGTGTTCCTCGATCTGACGTAATGGTGACTGGTAGTTCATGCAGGCGGAATATGTGCAGGAAGAAGAGATTAGCTAGACGGGGAGCAGATGGGAGACCAGGTAGTGGGATGAAGTGCGACATCTTAGAGAAACGGTCGGTCACTGTCCAGACTATAGTATTGCCGGCAGAGGAGGGTAGGTCTGTGATAAAGTCCATAGCAATGTGCTGCCAAGGGGCTTCTGGGACCGGTAGCGGATGGAGTAGGCCAGGCGGTCTCTGCCGAGAGATCTTGTTGCGGGCACAAGAAGAGCATGAGGACACAAAGTCTTTGACATCCCTCCCTAACGTTGGCCACCAGTAGTAACGGGAGATAAGGTGAAGAGATTTGTGTACACCTGGGTGTCCAGCCAATAGGGAGCTATGTCCCCATTTAAGAATTCGTCTTCGAAGAGCTGGACGAACATACGTCTTTCATGGAGGTAGGAGACGAAGATCGGCGGAAGCCACAGGAAGCAGGCGTTCTGGTGGTACAATATGACGAGGAGTAGAATCTTGTCCCAGGACATCAGAAGCGCGGGACAAGGCATCGGCCTTGATGTTTTTCTCCGTGGGGCGGAAATGGATGAAGAAATTAAACGGGAAAAGAAGAGGGACCAACGGGCTTGCCTAGGATTAAGGCGCTGGGCCGTCTGGAGGTACAGCAGATTTTTGTGATCCGTAAAGATGTTGACCGGATGTCTAGCCCCCTCCAGAAGGTGACGCCATTCTTCAAGGGCCATCTTGATAGCCAAGAGTTCCCGATCTCCAATGGTATAATTCTTCTCGGCTGGAGAAAAGGTTTTAGAGAAGTAGCCGTAGGTGCGGATCTTACCCTTGGCATTTTTTGTGTAAGAACTGCCCCAGCACCTACAGAAGATGTGTCCACCTCCACGGAGAAAGGTCTGGTGGGATCTGGGCGAGATAGGACGGGTGCCGAGGCAAAGGACGTCTTAAGGCGTTGAAAGGCTTCTTCTGCTTCAGGTGGCCATACCTTAGGATTAACAGTCTTCCGGGTAAGATTGACAATGGGTGCAACAAGTGTAGAATAGTGCGGAATGAATTGCCGGTAATAGTTGGCGAAGCCAAGAAAGCGCTGGATGGCTCGAAGTCCGACGGGGCGAGGCCACTGGAGGACAGCCGAAAGTTTAGCGGGATCCATCTGGAGACCCTTGTTAGAAACGACATAACCCAGGAAAGGAAGGCTGGATTGATGAAATAGACATTTCTCCAGTTTGGCATACAAGCGGTTCTCCCTCAGACGTTGGAGGACCAGACGTACATGCTTGACATGAGAGTCCAAGTTGGGGGAATAGATGAGGATATCATCTAAATATACCACCACACAGGCGTAGAGCAGGTCACGAAAAATCTCATTCACAAAATCTTGGAAGACGGCTGGCGCATTACAAAGGCCAAAGGGCATGACCAGATATTCGTAGTGGCCATCACGGGTGTTAAAGGCCGTCTTCCATTCATCTCCCTTGCGGATACGAATTAGATTATAAGCACCCCGCAGGTCGAGCTTGGAGAATATCTGGGCTCCATGGAAGCGATCGAACAACTCTGAGATCAGAGGAAGAGGGTATCTGTTCTTGAGAGTAATCTTATTGAGACCCCTATAATCGATGCAGGGTCTCAGAGAGCCATCCTTCTTCTGTACAAAGAAGAAACCCGCTCCTGCGGGGGACGTGGATTTTCGAATAAACCCTCTCTGAAGATTTTCTTTTATATATTCCGTCATGGCCTGGGTTTCCGGGACGGAGAGAGGATACACTCTTCCACGTGGCGGAGTAGCACCTGGCAGGAGATCGATGGGACAATCGAAGGGACGATGTGGAGGTAGGACTTCAGCTTGTTTCTCTGAAAAAATGTCTGCAAAGTCCTGATAGGCGGTCGGTAACCCTGGTAGTGGCTTAGGTGGAACTGGAGTCGGGACACAGGGGGGGGACCTGTATACAACGTGAGAAACAGACAGGGCTCCAGCGTAAGACTTCTCCAGTGTTCCAATTCAGGGTAGGTTTGTGCCGTTGTAGCCAGGAAAGTCCCAGGAGAATCTCAGAAGAGGAGTGCGGTAGTACAAAGAACGTAATCTTCTCCTTGTGCAGAGCCCCCACCTGAAGATTCACAGACACTGTGCGGTACCGAATGGTCTCTCCAAGAGGTTCCCCCATAACAGAGGAGATGCACAGGGCCTTGGCAAGGGGCTCCATGGGGAGTTGACATCTTTGAACCAAATCAGCACGAAGAAAATTACCTGCAGAACCTGAATCCAGGAATGCGGTGGCCAGATGTTGCCGACCCGACAGGGCGGTGATCAGTACTGGTAGGGATAAACGCGGAGAGGTAGTACACACACCTAGGAGGGCCTCTCTCCCGTGACCTAGGTGCGGGCATTTCCCGGACGCTGAGGGCGCTGAGGACAGTTTAGGCGAAAGTGGTCGGGACTGGCACAATACAGGCACAAATTGTGTTCCCGACGACGAGTCCTCTCTTCCGGAGACAAGCGGACTCGGTCCACTTGCATAGGTTCCTCGGCTGAGGGTTGAGACAAGGGAACAGGAGGTCTCTGGAAGGCTGGAGCCAAGCGGAAGGTTCGACGGGGGCGGACCAATTCACGTTCCTGTCGGACTTCTTCTCTTTCAGAGAAGCGGACGTCAATACGCGTTGCCAGGTGAATAAGATCCGTCAAGGAGGACGGCAAGTCTCGGCTGGATAGCACATCCTTGACATGGCTGGCTAGGCCATTCTTAAAAGTGGCGACCAAAGCGGCATTGTTCCAATCGAGCAAAGCTGCCAGAGTACGGAACTGAACCGCATACTCTCCTACGGAAGATCTTCCCTGGCGCAAGTTCAGAAGGGCGGTCTCAGCGGAGGAAGCTCGGGCTGGCTCTTCAAAGACACCACGGAACTCTGAGACAAAGGCTTGCACGTTGGCTGTAACAGGGTCATCCCAGTCCCACAAAGGAGTGGCCTAGGCCAGTGCTTTCCCAGAGAGCAGACTGATTATAAACGCCACCTTGGACCGTTCCGTATTAAATTGGTTGGCCATAAGCTCAATGTGCATGGAGCACTGTGTCACGAAGCCTCTGCACAGCTTGGGATCCCCGTCATATTTAGAGGGAAGCGCCAGGCGAAGGTTTGGTCCAAGAGCGGAGGCTGCGGGTTGTGCTGTAGGAGGCAACACGGATGCAGTTGGAGGCTGTGGAGCCGTAAGAAGCCGCTGTACCATGGCGGAGAGTTGCTGCATCTGCTGCGATTGCTGGGCGATCTGCTGGCTCTGTTGAGCGACCACTCGGGTAAGGCTTCGGATGTCTGGCACCTCGCCGGGATCCATGGCCGGATCTAACTGTAACGGCTGGGGTCAGTGGATCCACGTGGCCCACACAAGCGATGGTACTGAGCCGCACCAGGGAGCGGAGTCTAAGGGGCCGCTGGTCTTCACCAGAGCCCGCCGCAAGGCAGGATGGGCTTGCTGCGGCAGGCGACCCCCAGGTCGCTACCCCTGGCGCGACTTGCTTGTGTAGGTGGCGAGTAGAGGCGAAGTACAAAATCGTAAGGCAAGGACGTAGTCAGGGACAGGCAGAGAGGTCAGGGCAGGCGGCGTACAAGGACGGAGTCAGGAAACGTGAGCAAAGGACTGGTACACTAGAAATGACAGTAAGTAGGGAACGCTTTCTCTGATAGGCAAAGGGCACTATAGATCAGGAACAGGGGAAGGGGCAGCCCTTAATAGGGGCAGAGAAAATGGCCAGACCAATTGTGGGGACACTGTGCCTTTAAGACATAGCAGAGTCGGCGCGCGCGCGCCCCAGGAGGTGGGGACGCGCGCGCCGGCTCTGACACACTGAGACTCCTTGGCATGCAGCGCAGACGCCGGGAGTAAGGGGAGAAGAGGACACGGGAGCCCCAGGAGATGCAGGGGACCTCCTGCAGAAGGTAAGAGATGGGGCCGGGCGGCGCTCGGGAGCGGAGGCGGCGCGGACCGCCATGACATATATCATACACTGTACACAGGCTGTATATCATACACTGCACACAGGCTATATACCATACACTGCACACAGGCTATATGTCATATGCTGCACACAAGGTATATATCATAGGCTGCACACAGGCTATATACCATACACTGCACACAGGCTATATATTATAGCCTGCACACAGGCTATATACCATACACTGATCACAGGCAATATATCATAGGCTGCACACAGGCTATATACCATACACTGCACACAGGCTATATATCATAGGCTGCACAAAGGCTATATATCATAGGCTGCATACAGGCTATATATCATAGGCTGCACACAGGCTACATGTCATATGCTGCACACAGGTGATATATATATATATATATATATATATATATATATGCCCCTATAGTATATACCCCTGCTCTGATATATGTCCCCATAGTATATGCCCTTGGCTCTGATATATGCCCCCATAGTATATGCCCCCTGCTCTGATATATGCCCCTATAATATATACCCCTGCTCTGATATATGCCCCTATAGTATATATCCCTGCTTTCATATATGACTCTATAGTATATACCCCTGCTCTGATGTGCCAATACAAAACAAAACCTCATACTCACCTGATCTGGGCAGATGACAGGTTTTCTCTCTTCTGGCTCTTCTCTGTTCCTTCAGCCACTGTGACAGATGCTTCAGCATGCTCCATGATGTCACATCCCTGCTGGAGAGATCAGGTTTCCTTGTTAAGGTCCCACGCAGTCCTCTCCTCAGTGATGGGGAGGGGCAAGGGGGAGTGAGGACCTCGGCAAGAGACAGGCACCCGGAAGCTTGACAGGAAGAATCCATTCAAAGACCCACCAGGGGGGAGTCGGAGCCTGCCGGGAGGGAGATGCTTACACAGGATTAACCCTACACCTCCCTCCCTCCCTAGACAGCATGCAGTGTGGCCAGTGCTCTGTCCAGGTAGGGTTTCCACATGCTTTTTGCATGAGGGACTGGCTCCCAGACACCACTTCACCTTGTGCCCTCCCTTTAATCCGGCCCTGGGTCTGACCCGTGATTTATAAAGAGGCAAAACTATGTTCTCATCTTTAGCATCTTTGCCTCTTTTGATGCATGCCATTATTTTATTAGCCTTGGCAGCTGCTGCCTGGCACTGATCACTAAAGTTGGGTTTGCTATCCCCCTTTTCAGAAGCAGTTTTACCCAGTGTTTTATTATTTAGCACATAACTGTACTTATTTCTACGGCCAAAATGCCTAACCTTACATTTATCCACATTAAACTTCATTTGCCATTTCACCGCCCAAGCCTCCAGCTTCTCCAAATCCCTCTGTAATATGATATTATCCTCCACTGTGCTGATTACTCTACCCAGTTTAGTATCATCTGAAGAAATGGAGATTCTACTCTGTAGCTCCTCTTCAAGATCATTAATAAAAATATTATAAAGAAGTGGACCCAACACTGACCCCTGTGGTACCCCACTAGTAACTAAAACCTAATCTGAATATGTTCCATCAATGACCACCCTCTGTTTTCTATCACACAACCAGTTACTTACCAATTTGCATATGTTTTCCCCCAGTCCCAGCATCCTCATTTTGTAGACCAACCTTTCATGCGGCACAGTATCAAATGCCTTTGAAAAGTCCAGATATACAACATCCACAGCCTCCCCCAGGTCCAGTCTATAACTTACCTCTTCATAGAAGCTGATCAGATTAGTCCCTCATAAATCCATGCTGGTGCTGTGTTATAAGATTATTTTCATTTAGATACTCCAGTATAGCATCTCTTACAAACCCCTCAAATACTTTACCCACTATGGATGTTAGACTTACGGGCCTGTAGTTTGCAGGATCACTCTTTGGCCCCTTCTTGAATATTGGTACCACATTAGCTATGCGCCAGTCCTGTGGAACAATCCCTGTCATTATAGAATCTTTAAATATTAGGAATAACGGTCTGTCTAACACAGTACTTAATTCTTACAAAACTCTAGGATGGATACCTTCTGGGCCCGGTGACTTATGGATTTTAATGTTTTTAAGGCGTCGCCCCACTTCTTGTTGTGTTAGGCAGGTGGAATTTATGGGAGGATATACATTATCCCTAGTCATGTCGTCTGTTATGGGATTCTCCTCTGTGAATACAGTAGAAAAGAAAGTGTTTAGTAGATTGGCCTTTTCCTCTTCCCCCTCCACCATTACACCCAGATTATGTTTGAGGGAACCAACATTTTCAGTTTTAAGTCTTTTGTTATTTATATAGGTGAAGAACATTTTGGGATCCATTTTACATTCTGGGGCAATCCTTCTTTCTGTTGCAATTTTTGCTTCTTTTATTTGATTTTTACACATTCTATTCTTCTGTCTATAGTTGCTCAATGCTTCCCCACTACCTTACAGCTGTAGTTATCCACATTGGATTTCTCCTATTTCTACTACGCTTATTCCCATATGGTATGTGCCATTCACATGATCTACCAAGGGTCCACTTAAATATGTCCCATTTCTCTTGTGTAGTTTTATTTCTGAAGGCATTGTCCCAGTCTTTGTCCCGAAGGTCCTCTCTTAGTTTTTGGAAATTAGCCTTCCTGAAATTTCATGTTTTTGTAGCCACTCTACTAAGCATTTTATTGAAGGATAATTGAAAACTTACTATGTTATGGTCACTATTACCTAGGTGACCCCCCACCTCTACTTTTGATATTCTGTCTGGCCTATTGGTTAAGATCAGGTCCAGAAGCGCCCCCCCTCTTGTTGGTTCCTTTACTAGTTGGGAAAGGTAATTATCTTTTATTATTTCCAAAACCCCGCTTCCTTTGCTGGAGTTGCAGGTTTCTGCTTTCCAGTTTATATTGAGTAGTTAAAGTCCCCCATAATAATGACATCACCCTGCTTCGCTGCCACATCTATTTGTCTTACAGGAAAATTTTCTGATTCTTTCACCATACTTGGAGATTTATAACTTACTCCTATAAGAATTGTATTATTCTTCGTCCCTCCCCTTATTTCTACCCAAAGAGACTCCACATTATCAGTTCTTATATCCTCCTGCAGAATGAGCTTAAGGCGGGATTTAACATATAGGCAGACCCCTCCCCCTTTCTTATTTTTACGGTCATTTCTGAATAGACTCTAACCCTGGATATTAACGGCCCAGTCATAGCTCTCATCCAGCCATGTCTCACTTATCCCCACTATATCATATTTCTTTTCCACCATTATAAGTTCTAATTCCTCAGCTTTATTAGTGAGGCTTCGAGCATTAGTATACATAAATTTAATATGTTTGTCCAAATTTCCTTTCCTCTTATCACTAGTAACTATTCTATCCCCTCCTGCTGCTCCACCCCCAGTTCCATAATCTAGCCCCAGCTTTCCGTCTACTCTGTCTTCACTTACTGTATTATAGTTGCCCCCGCCCCCCTCCCCCCCCCCCCCGGGTCCCTAGTTTACCTAGTTTAAACACTCCTCCAACCTCTTAGCCATCTTCTCCACCAGCACGGCTGCACCCTCCCCATTGAGATGCAGCCCGTCCCTACCGTAGAGCCTATAATGGACAGAGAAGTCGACCCAGTTCTCCATGAACTCAAACACCTCTATCCTACACCATCTCTTGAGCCACTTATTTACCTCCCTAATCTCCCGCTGTCTCTCAGGTGTGACTCGTGGTACAGGTAATATTTCAGAAAATATCACCTTGGAGGTCCTAGTCTTAAGCTTCCTGCCTAAGTCCCTGAAGTCGTTTTTAAGGACCCGCCACCTACCTCTAACTTTATCATTGGTGCCAATGTGCACCATGACTGCTGGGCCATTGCCATCCTATTTCCCACCTTACTGGACCAGACACCCCTCTGGCTTTCAGAGGCAGTGTCCTGCTGCAGCAATGCAACCCATGAATCAACATCCCCCTCATCCGCCAATTTGGCAAACTTGTTGGGGTGTGCCAGATCAGGACTAGCCTCCCTTGCACTGTTCCCTCTACACTGTTTTCTAACTGTGACCCAACTAGCTACCTCTTCCTCCTGCACCTCCATGATATCCCTCTCTCCCCCATCTACCCCTTGGAGCGCTTGCCCAGTGAGCAGCAGACCCCTTTCCAGTTTGCCAATGCATCTCAATCTTTGCAGCTGCACATGTAGATCCAGGATCTGGGCTTCCAAACCAGCAACATGCACACATCTCCCACAATGGTATGCACCCTCGATCGGTTGATCAAGGACTGCATACATCGCACAAGATGTACATTGGGCCGCCTTGTCAAACATGGCGCTTATTTTTTATGGGGATATAAAGTATATATAAAAAACGAACAACAAGAGCAATCAAACAATTTGTTCAAAAGCAAATAAACAATTTGTTCTCCTCTTAATTCCCTGAATCTAAAGTCCCTGAATATTAAAGTCCCACACTTGAGACAAAAACACTTCAGATCAAAAACTCGCACGCTCCAAAACTCGCTCGCAGATACCAATATAAAATAACTTAGCTTGCAGAGATAGCTGCTTCTGGCCCCTGTATTGGAGCTTGTTAGTATCAAGTTATGCTGACTCATTCTAACTGACTACTCTATATAATAACCAAACCCCACCTACTCAGTCATTGAGCACTAACACAGAGGACGAAGAAGTAACATGGGCCCCTTAAGACTTCTCATTACAGGAAGCAACCGAGGAATAGGATATGAGCTTGTCCGGCAGCTCGTGGAACAACAAAACCCACCGAAACAAATCTTTGCAACGTGTCGTGATCCCAGCTCTCCTCGGAATAAGGTAAATATCTGTGCCTCAGACTTTGTATAAATCTGTACATCACACAAGATGTTTCTGCTATAGGAGTGATAGCATCTAGACATATCTGAAGAAGTTTTTTTTAGGTGTCCTGTTTAAACTATAAGCTGCCAAGAGCGGAACCAGACTCTTTCCCATCAATCTGCAACAGACATGTAGTGGCTAATATGATTTTCCTTCCCTACATGTGTTACTGTACATATCCATCTGCATCTTCAGTGGTAACAAAGCAGAGAAGAGAAGTCATCAGCAGAAATGATCTGATATTATTGGTAACCTTCTTGCCTATACATGATGTGTGATTGGCCCAGATCTTTCAGTACCATCTACTTTGAGCAGATTATCACAGGGGCTCATGCAATATATTTAGTATCAATTCTTTTCATAGAGGTTTTTTTCTTTTCTTTTTTTTTTTCTTTTGTAAACCATAAAAAAGGCAGAAGAGGACTTAAAGGGGTTGTCCAGCGAAAATCTTTTTCTTTCAAATCAACTGGTGTCAGAAAGTAATATCGATTTGCAATTTATTTCTATTAAAAAAATCTCAAGTCTTCCAGTACTTATTAGCTGCTGTATGTCCTGCAGGAAGTGTTTTATTGTAAAGAGGATGTACCACCAGGTACATCCTCTTTAAGCTAAACCCACAGATTGAATGGCGCCGTCACTGGAAAGCCGGTGCCGCGGTCCTCCCCCAATGGGAGGGAATTCCTCCCCTGTATGACGCGGCTCTATTCATTCTAACGGAGCCGCGTCATACAGGGGAGGGAATTCCCTCCCACTGGGGTGGCCCGGCCTACCTCCAGTGCTTGAGCACCGGCCGGTTCCGGTGCATAGAACAGCGCCGTGCAGCAGTCCGAAAAACGGACCGCTGCACCAGCTTCCCCGTGACGGCGCTGTTTGATCCGTGGGATTAGCTTGAAGAAGATGTAACAGGTGGTGCATCCTCTTTAAGTCTGACACAGTGCTCTCTGCTAACATCTCTGGCCTGCGCAGGAAAGGTTTTCAATGGGGATTCATAAAAAAACGAGAGTTCCTGTCTCGGCCAGAAATTTCAGCAGAGAGCACTGTGTCAGACTGAAAATAAAACAACATTTCCTGCACAACATACAGCAGCTTATAAGTACTGGAAGACTTGAGATTTTTTTAATAGAAGTAAATTACAAATCTATATAACTTTCTGACACCAGTTGATTTGAAAGAAAAAAGATTTACGCTGAAGAATCCCTTTAAAGCAAATATATATAATATATATTCACACTGAAATACAAGTCTTTAATTGTTAAATATGAAGCAAAATACATAATCCTAAAAAAAGTCTTTCATTTTTTGACATGTTAGAGGTCAGAGGTCAGTGGTAGGTAACCTTTGACCCTCCAGCTATTGCAAAACCAAAATTCCAATCATTCCATCATGCCTGAACAGACTTCCAACCCCCAGTGCCTCACTCTTAATTATATGACCATTCAAAGATTTTTATTGTGTAACAGAGTTGCTTTACCTAATATCTCAATATAACGATTCTGAACCCAAAACCTGCTGACACTGAAGGTCACAAAAACGAAGAGACCAGACGAAGCTGTATTGACATCAGTCGGTAGTGAGGACCTAGAGAACCTGGACCAAGCACATTTATGCTATTTGCACTGACCGAACCCAGAGAGCACAGGTTACTGTCTGAAGTTCATGAGCAATGTAGTAGATGGCAACAGACGTGTGCTAAAGAGAGGAGAAACATGTACAAAATCATGTAGGACTTTTATAGCTGTCATCCTGTCTGGGGGGTTTCAGAGGAGAGGGGGATATAGTAGGGGAGATGTTGTTCTTTTTACATTCTGGATATATTTAATATTGCATTAAAGCGTAGCTGTCATTTCAGGGTCATTTTTCTGAAAACAATAAATATCTATAATACAAGCGATTTTAACTCCTTAGTGACCGCCATGCTGCCTTTTCAGGGCGGCCACTAATGGGCTTTATTCCGATGCGTACGCCTTTTAACGGCGGGCGCATCAGAATAAATTACCGCTGACACCCCCCTGTAACTGCCCGGATTCTTCGCTCCGGGCAGTTTAACCCGTTAAATGCCGCTGTCAAACCATGGATCCCGGACGGCGCCGTGGGTCACTTACGCGATCGCGATGTCCCGCGGCGCCGTCCGGTGTCCCGATGTCTCCATGGTGATCCCGGGGTCCTAATGAAGGCCCCCGGGGTCACCATGGAGATGCCTCATGCTGACAGGGGTGGCCGCGGCTATTGCCTGTCAGCATGAGGCATGATACAATACACTGCAGTACATTAGGTAGTGCAGTGTATTGTATCAGTGATCAAAGTATTTTACACTAGTGTACAGTAATGTACATCAGTGTAAAAGTAAAAAAAAGTGAAAAAAAATTTGCACCAAACACAACACAACCCCCCCAGCCCCCCTGAATAATAAAGATGCATTACATTCCCCATACCCAATAAAACGTGACATAAAAGTGATCAAAAACACAAATCCTATACATATTTGGTATCATTACGTCCGCAACGACCCAATCCATAAAACTATATCAATAATTATATCGCACGACACACGCTGTAAAAAAAAATAATTAAAAAACAGTACCAGAATAGCTGTATTTTATCAATCCACTTTAGAAAATACGTCATAAAAGAGATCAAAAAGTCATATACATATAAAACTTGGTATCATTAGAAACTACAGATCTTCCCGCAAAAAATAAGCCCAAAACCAGCTCTGTCGCGCAAAAGATGAGAAGGCTATGGATCTTGCAATGCGGCGACAGTTTTTGTGGGTTTTTGCTAGGAAGATAGTTTCTATTGCGCCAAAGTGATAATAGTTAAAAAAACCTATACAAATGTGGTTTCGCCGTAACCGTAGTGACCCAGAGAATACGTGTATTATGTTATTAGTGACCGCCGATACGGATTTTTACGGCGATCACTAATGGGCTCTATTCTGCATGTTTTTGTAGTGCTGGATAACCCCTTTAAGTATCCATGCAGAGTGAGTTGTGATAGTATGATGGTAAAATAAAAAAATCTGTACTTACTATAGGAGGAAGCAGAGCGCGTGTATAGACTCTCCCCTTTTAGGTAAATAATGCACTTCTTGCATTTGATTTTATTTAAAAATATTTATACATACATTCAGAAACTCCCAGGCAACCCCTGTAATAAATTAGTTTGCTATCCCACCAGTTTCAATGGCAGTGCATCTCTTTCTGAAGTCTATGGTGTAAGAAAATAACATGGCTCCATTGATACTAGTAATATCTTTATTTCCACAGAAGCTGAATGATCTTGCTGCAAAACATCCAAATGTGGTTGTGATAAAGTTAGGTATGTATTAGGTATAGCAATGTATACATTTCTATAGTATCAATGTACTAGAACAGTGGCCCCCACCAGGGACCAGTTTCATGCAAGACAATTTTGCCAAAGGCCCCATTCACACGTCCGTGTCAGTTTTTACTGTCAGGAAATCCTGATCAGGAGGCCTCAAATGTCATCAGGAAAGTATCAGGATTTCCTGACAGAAATCCGTTTTTACCTTCAGGAAACCATCAGGAAAAACCTTCAGGATTTTCTGATGAGAAAAATAAAAAAGTGTTCTCAATATGGTCTAGTATGCAAACATACATCACAAGTACCCACACAGCCCCTAGTGTACCTGGATGGCCACAGACTGCAGAAGTACAACTCCCATCATGACCTGTCAGCAGGGGCATGATGAGAGTTGTAGTTGTGCAACCTGGATGGCCACAGGCTGCAAAAGTAAAACTCCCATCATGATCTGTCAGCAGGGGCATGATGAGAGTTATAGTTCTGGAACCTGGGTGGCCACAGGCTGCAGAAGTGCAACTCCTATCATGACCTGTCAGCAGGGGCATGATGAGAGTTATAGTTCTGGAACCTGGGTGGCCACAGGCTGCAGAAGTGCAACTCCTATCATGACCTGTCAGCAGGACACGGTGGGAGTTTTAATTTCAAAACGGACACCCTTCAGGAAAAATCAGGAAGGGTGTCTGTGACTAATGTAAGCCTATGGGTCCAGGAATCTGTCCGGATTTCCTGATAGGAAATTCGGACAGATTTTCCGGACGTGTGAAGGGTGGGGGAAGGGATTTAAAGGGGAATCTAAGGGAATCTAACCTGCTATGTCCCTATTGTACACGGGGAGCTGGGGATGCAGGTACGTTTTTTACCTTGATCCTCAGTGCTGGTTCCATGCTGTTAGGAGTCCGTTCTAATAAGTAGAGCTTTCCAGCTGGGGTAGATCGGTGCATCGGGGGTAGTACTCCTGCCCCCAGTGCACTAAAATGCATAGGGAGTAAACTCCTAATAGCAAAAAAATAACTCTAAGGATAAAGGTAAGAAACATACCTTCATCCTCAGTGTCTCTTGTGCAATAGGGAAATATCAGCAGATTAGATACTTCTAACGTTAACCAGTATACTCTTTAACCAGTACTCTTTAACCAGTATAGGAACGCACATCATGACCGCCATGATACCACTGAATAAAAACCTTTACTAAAATAATTTTAAATGCCAGTAAAATAAAAGTGCCAGCTGCAGGTATCACTTAGTACCTGTCATGTATGGATTGGGCTCAGTATCTAAGCCTGCTCCATACTTTTCCACCAAACCCATAGTATAGTTTTTCCGTCTGTTCATAAAAAAATTAACAAATACATAAAAAAAAATTTCTTGTTTTCCCGATTACCTGCTACTGTCATTCTGACAATGCTAGCCCCTACTGATCACTTTCTGGCTTATAATACAGGGTGTCCTATCCCAGCCAGTGATTGGCCGAGCAGCCTGTCACTTCAGAGTCCAGCTCTGAAGCTACATTTTTGGCTGTAGGGAACGGGGAAAAGTCAGAAAGACACTAGGAAGCATGGAGAGGTAACATATATACTTTATTATTTTCTTTCCAGTCATCAGCCATTCGTCACGCATCGCTGTTACACATTGCGATGCACAGCCGGTGGCCGATAATTTTAGGTCAGGACCAAAAGACACGATCAGTCAATGATTGTTATCGTCAGCTGATTGGTGTCTTGATTACTGTGTTCATAGAGAATACATGGTAAAGACCTTGGCACTGCTTCTTTTAGCTTCCGGGAAATTGAGTCATATCTAGTCCAGCTTGGATATATGGACACTGTAGCACTGTCGTTGGTGGTGCTCTGGCATACAATCAATAGCACGTCCAGAAGAAACAAAGCTGCGGCAATTTTATTGGTGTCCATTCTGCCGAGTCTCCACCATATAGATTAGATTATTACATACAGTAGCAGGAGCGTCTCACTAAGGCTACAGCCGTTTTCGCACATGCGCGCTTCATCTGGCCTCCTTTAGCCAAGGAGAGAAAACTCTTGGCTAAATAATTGTTAAGGAAGGTGTAAGGGCAAAAAAAAAGAAATAAAAAAGTAATAGTGTAGATTGTTTGTACTTTATGCTACTATTTTTCTTTGTTTCACAGAAACCACAGATGCCAATAGCATCAAAGAGGCATCAAAGGAAGTGGGAAAACATCTGAATGGAGCTGGGCTCAATTTACTTATTAATAACGCTGGGATTGCATCGAAAAGTGATCTTGACTGTGCCGACTCTGAGGACTTCATGAATGTTTACAGCACAAATCTGATCGGACCATTTTTAGTGGCAAAAGTAAGAAATTACAATTTTCTGAGATTTTACTGTTTTCTGTCTCCAGAAGGAAAAGATACAATGGGGGATATTTACTAACAAATCTAAAAAGACGATTTTGTCAAAGATGTTTTGGCATAATTTCCAATCTAATGTGTTTAGTCAAATTTATGTAAATTGTCTAATAGCATAGTAAATGTGTCTTGAAAATAATGGTCTTTTAATTAGTCTAATAAATTCACCTGGTTCGGAGCAGACGTAGCGATGCGCAAATATATGCGACTTTTTGAAAAAATTGCGCAGTTAATAAATTTAGCTAAAAAAGAATTCTGGCGCACTTTCGATCTAATTAACAACAAAAAATCTAATTCAAAAAGTCGCATCTAATTTGGATAGTCTTGTCTAAAAAAGCTTCATAAATTCATATTAGATTTATTTTGAGCACAAACTAGATATATTAGACTAAAAACAGGCGCAATTAGTTTGATATATGTACAATCCAAATGGGCAAATTATTTATCTCCTTTACCTCCTCCCGCCGCTGCACAGTAAATTAATGTTGCTGCAGCCTATGCCTGATGCTGCAGTGATGTTAATTTACGATCGAGGATAATCCGCTGCGGATCCCGGCTGTCAGTGATAGCGGCGGACCAGTCGCAACTCTCAGCACCAGATCAGACAGCACCACCGCATTATCTATACAGAGGGAGAATTCTCTGTTCGGTGTCAATCAGTGCTCTGCAAAATGATCGCAGAGCCCCGATGGTGGCCATGGAAACTCCTGCAGAGGCCGGAGAGGGGAGGGAAGGAAGCAGGGCGCGCGCCGGTCGTGCGGCTGTGCCCTCTGCCCCCTCCGCTCTCTCCCCTCCGCTGTCACAAGATGGTAATATTATGATCCCATAAGCTGATGTCCAAACATGACCTGGGAATTGAGCAATCAATGACCCCAGGTCATGAAAGGGTTAACATCTAGGAAAAAAATAGTTGTTTGGTGGGTTCAGCAGGGTTTTCTTTACCTTTTGTTGGAGTACTCCTTTAATAGAAGAAATGTTCCCCATGCTGATGACATCTCCATGTTATTGCCATTACCCAATGACCATTGTCCCACCCCCCGCTACCTAAAAATACTTGGAGCTCTTGGAGTCTGGGATTGTTATTTATATCATAACATTAAATTAGGTTGAAACAAACCAGGGCTGATATCCTTCTCTCCAGGGGTGCCCCAGAGCATCAGTCTGCCTTGGGGTATGTGCACACTACGGAATATGTCTGAAAATTTCAAGTGCAGTCTGTGCGGCAGATTCAATGTTATTCTTAACTGAAATTAGTTGTCCGCCCAAAGAATTGACATGTCAATTCTTTGGACCTATGGCAGATTTTGTTTGAGAATATCATTGAGTCTATGGGACAAATGGAACTTCAGGCAAAGTCTGACTCGCTCGCTCCGCTTGAAATTGCCGCATGTATTCCATAGTGTGCACTAGGGCTGGGCGGTATACCGCGAAAATACCGATACCGTCCCTGGCGTCGGTAAACCGACCTCAACTTTGCCAGGGCGGTATTTGCGGTATTTCTCCTCCGCCCCCTCAGCTCCCCAGTGTCCCCGCCCCCAACCTGCCTGGGATTCCATCCAGGACGCATATTTACTATTGGGGCAGTTGACCTCCCATCCCCTGCCCTGCAGCAGTCTAACAGTTGGCAGCAGCCCATCGCCCCCCATCTCCTCTCACCCCGAACAGTGGCTGACCCGCTCCTCATACCTGGCAGACACGCGGCATTCCCGGCCGCCACTCACTCCGGAAGAGCCGACCCGCTCTTCATAACCAGCACTGAGTTCACACGCGGCCCTCCTGGCCGCACGCACCCGCAGGTTCCCGGTCTCTGGAGAAGGAAGTTGCAGGGACCGGGGGATCGTGTGATGGATGGCGTCACTGTGGATGGTGAAGCTGTATAGCGGGATCGGGGGTCTGCACTGCGCCCCCACATCCCGCTATACAGCCCCAGCGCAGCGACGCCATCCATCACACGATCCCCCGGTCCCTGCAACTTCCTTCTCCAGAGACCGGGAACCTGCGGGTGCGTGCGGCCAGGAGGGCCGCGTGTGAACTCAGTGCTGGTTATGAAGAGCGGGTCGGCGACTGTCAGAAATGCTGCGTGTGTGCCGGGTATGAGGAGCAGGTCAGCGACGGGGGGGGGGGGGGGGGGGTCGCGGGGTGGAGAGGAGGTGGCAGCCGTGAGGGCCAAGTGTGTGCCAGTGCTGTATCTTCTCCCTAGTGACAAGGGAGAATATACAGTTTATATCACCCCCAGCTTCTGCCCCCCCCCCTTCTGCCTAGATCACCCCCAGCTTCTGCCCCCCCCTTCTGCCTAGATCTCCCCCAGCTTCTGCCCCCCCTTCTGCCTAGATCTCCCCCAGCTTCTGCCCCCCTTCTGCCTAGATCTCCCCCAGCTTCTGCCCCCCCCTTCTGCCTAGATCTCCCCCAGCTTCTGCCCCCCCTTCTGCCTAGATCTCCCCCAGCTTCTGCCCCCCCCTTCTGCCTAGATGCCCCCCCTTCTGCCTAGATCTCCCCCCGCTTCTGCCCCCCCTTCTGCCTAGATCACCCCCAGCTTCTGCCCCCCTTTCTGCCCAGATCACCCCCAGCTTCTGCCCCCCCTTCTGCCTAGATCACCCCCAGCTTCTGCCCCCCCTTCTGCCTAGATCACCCCCAGCTTCTGCCCCCCTTTCTGCCCAGATCACCCCCAGCTTCTGCCCCCCCCCTTTCTGCCCAGATCACCCCCAGCTTCTGCCCCCCCCTTTCTGCCCAGATCACCCCCAGCTTACCCCCAGCTTCTGCCCCCCCTTCTGCCCAGATCACCCCCAGCTTCTGTCCCCCCTTCTGCCCAGATCACCCCCAGCTGCTGCCACTCTGCCCCAGTTCTAATTGCAGTCCCCCTTGCCCCCGCTTCAGCTGCCCCCTCTTCTATTTGATGTGCTGCCAGAGGTTGGGGGGCTCATACAAAATTCATGGGGGCCCATGTATTTTTTTTTTTTTTTTGCTATGGGGTGTCATGAATCCTAGCTATGCCCCTGCTCCACCCCCAGCTGCCTTTTGTGATCCTCTAAGGGTGTATTTACACAGAGATTTATCTGACAGATTTTGGAAGCCAAAGCCAGGAATGGATTTAAAAAGAGGAGAAATCTCAGGCTTTGCTTTATGACCTGATCCTTGTTTATAGTCTGTTCCTGGCTTTGGCTTCAAAGATCTGTCCGTTAAATTTGCCTGTGTAAACGCACCATTAGACACATGAATGCTCAGCTTAGCTGAGTGTGCATGTGTTTTTAATGTAGAACCTGCATAGCTGTATACCTGTGTATACACGTCTTGTATTGTGGACATACATATATAATACTGCCACTACAGGACGTGTATATACGGGTATACAGCTATGTACGCACTGCAGGACATGCATACACAGGTATACAGCTATGTAGTACATAGCGCTATACCTGTATATACACGTCCTGTACTTTGTACATTGCTGTATACCCGTAAATACATGTCCTATTGTAGCTGTATACCTGTATATACATGTCCAGGTTCTCTGAGACCCCCTAATTATAATAACAAATAATGACAATAGACTAAATGGCTCATCCTTGTGTTGCTGCTCAGTGAGTTACTTTTTTTTTACTCTATTAAAACAAAATATCCCCAGGTTGGCACGGTTAAGTGGGTGTGGCTTGCAGAAGGGTGTGGCTTACCTAAGGGGCGTGTCATAATTATCGTTCAGTTATCGTTACCGCGGCTACATGTACGATTAACCGCGATAATGATTTAGGTCAATATCGCCCAGCCCTAGTGTGCACATACCCTTATGGAGTATGAATCCTTGCACACTGATTACCAATTTATCTGATAACTACTATCCATTACTATCTGGTCAATTACAATCTGTGGCTTGGGTGGCAAACAAGGCAAACCACAACTGTAAGCATGAGTTCCTTAAAGGGGTACTCCAGCGGGGGGGCACTTTTTTGCTGGGACCAGGGAGGAGGTGGCTGAGGGAAAAGATGTCCACTCACCTCCCCGGTTCCAGCGGCGGGTCCGCGCTCCGGTGCCCGGACGCTTCCTGGTGTCTGACGCAGGCCCGAGACATGACGTCTCAGGTCTGCTCAACCAGTCAGTGAAGGAGGCGGGATCCGTTTCAAGTTTGCTCAGATCCCGCCTCTGTCACTGACTGGTGGATCTGAGGCGTATCGTCTCGAGCCTGCGTCACACACCAGGAAGCGGCCGGGAACCAGGGACCGGAGCGCCACGATGCGGGACCCGCCGCTGGAACCGGGGAGGTGAGCGGTCCCAGCAAAAAAGTGCCCCCCCCCGCTGGAGTACCCCTTTAAGGATTAACAGAGATCTGCTGCTCAGCTAGCATATGTTAGGGTTTGCATTTATTTGCTGTATGTGGTAGTGCAACTGTGTAAAAAAAAAAAATCATTGAGTCCAGTAAAATTTTTCACAAAATGTTTTGTTCCTCATTTTTTCCCAAAGAAAAATCACCATGGAGGTACAATGATTTATAGGAATCTATAAAAAGTAATATTTTATGTTTTTTTTTTTTATTCTTTGTACCTATTCTTTGTACATATTTTTTATCCATTGGAGGCATTTATTAAATGTCAAAATCAGAAGCTTTAGCGATAAAGAAATGTATATTAAAGCATTTAACAGAATGGATAAAGAGCCTAATGGGGACGCAGTTTCTGTGAATTTGCTTTGTTGAGCTATCTATTATTCATCATCTAAATGGCAAAATGGTGTGTGGAAACATGGGGCAGGGGGCCATTCACGTAAATAACACACATTACAATGTTGTATAACAATGTTGTAATGTGTGTTATTTAGCGAAGAAAAGTTTTTCACCGGAGTACTCCTTTAAATCCAGGGGCAAAATTTATTCAGAATTCATTCAGCATTTATCAAAAGTGAATGATTGGAGGTTGATGAGTTTTTAGTCCAGCTGGTCGAGGGTACAGTTGGCTGTAAAGGATTTATCTGTGTCTTACTATACTTTGCACTCAGCTGCAACTCCACATTGAGAATACAGTATTAGGCTATGTTCACACTACGTAAGTGCCGCTGGAATCACGGCCGTTGTTACAACAACCGTGATCCCTGCAGCACTTACGTAGTGCTGCAGGCTGCAGGAATCCCTACCTACATGGTATACACTCCGGCTGGGATCCCTAGCGGCGTGTCAGTTTTCTGCGGCCGCTATTCACAGTCAGTGCACGCTCGCTCCATAGTGTGCAGTGGGAAGTTCTGATGCAGACATGTACGGATGCGGCCACATCAGAACTTAGCGGCGCTAAAGATCATCCATCCAGATGATACTGCAGTACCTGCCGTTCCATGAACCGTGAACATAGCCTTATATTGTATATGTGTATGTGTTATATTGTATACGCGTATGTGTTATATATGTGTATGTGTTAATATAGGTATATGCTGCTTGTCTCCTTATATGTAGATGAAGGTTACACCTGTAACTAACTAGAGTTATGATTATAACACAGTTACTCTAATATATTTCTTAACTTACAAAACATTGGTAATATTTTTTTTGTTTTGTGTTGTTTTTAGGAATTGCTGCCATTTTTAAAAAAAGCTGCAGAAGAAAATCCGGAGAAGCCTCTAAGTTGCAGCAAGTCGGCTATAATAAATGTTTCCTCGCGGTTAGGATCCATACAGGATACTTTAGGGTCCTACAATGATTACCCAGCGCTTTCTTATCGATGCAGCAAGGTATGCAGTAAAATATTAAAAATCACACATAATTTTTTCTTTAGATTTGTCAATGATAGCGATACAGATAGATCAAAGGTTTTAATCAGTCAAGACCAATCATGATAAAGACCCAGACAATGTCTACACTAAGCGCATTCTCTCTAGACTTTGTCACATGACCAAGATGGACAAGTTATTTGGGCCAACTCATTCATACAGAGCAAGGCCTTTTGCTCAGAGAGGTGCGGGGCAGCACTGTCATCTCCCAACTTGTTCTTATGATCAGACGGTATCGGAATACTTAGACTTCCACGGTAAAATTTTAACATACCTCTGTGATAGGCATTACAGTATCTTATCACTGCAGCGTTTTGTCAGTATAATGAGCCAAATGCATGAATATTCCTTACATACAAGAAATTAATTGTGGCATTATAATGGAAATTTGAATTTTTTTGGACCCTCTCCTGGTTTTGGTTACCAACCAAATAGTGACTAGACTTATTCCATGCTGGGTGACACAGTTGCTTTTTGGTGCCCATTGAGTTGAGTTCTGAGCATGAGACTATCTACAATAACAGGGCTTTTTCTTGGAACTCCTTGGCTGCTGTATTTTTCAGCAACCCAACAGCCCAGAATGGACTTGTTTGTGGATATGAATTTAACTTTAGAGGTACAGTTTACTACATTTGAGCATCTTTGGCTATCCATGGCATACAGAACTTGATAAGTTACCCCCAATGCGAATACAATGATAAACCAGACCCTTTAAATCCCCTCCTTTCATGTATTTTATGAACTGTAGAATTCGGAGATTGGTTTCTTCTTTATTTTTGACAATTGTGCATTGAATTGTTTTGGTTGCAGGCCGCTCTTAATATGCTGACACAGTGCCAGTCCCAGGGTTACAAGAAAGATGGTATTCTGTGCACTGCTCTCCATCCAGGATGGGTTCAAACAGACCTTGGAGGTGAAGAAGTGAGTAGATTTTTTATACAATATTGTTATTATTACAATAAAAAACTCCCATAACAGAAGGGACTTCACTTAGAGATAAGGAGTAAAGCATGCTACCACCTGCTTCTACCCACTTGTTCTGCCCAACACTGAGACCATTAGTGATAAAAACATTTCATATGTCCCTATGACAAATCAAATGTTTTAAGCACAGGTACACATTAAGCTAAAATCATGGCTCAGTTTGTGGCTAAAAAGTACAGAAGGTGGGCATGACTTAAAGAAAAGGAGCACAGCTTAAGGCTATGTTCACACTACGTAAGCTTCCGGCAGTAGTACGCTCCGTGAATATGTGGCCGGAAACTTACGTAGTTAGCGTACAATGCAAAGTATACGATCCCGGCTGCACAGTTCACACTTCGTACGAATGTACGCCGGGATCGTATACGGCGCCGTAAGAAATGAACCAGACCATTGTTTCCGGTTGGAAGGCTGTAACTTACGCCCGTAGCGTATCCCGCGGATCCGTACGAAGTGGTGATTTCTTCATTTTTCCACTCTTCTATGCCGATCCAAAAGGTTCTGTGGGGTGTCCGGGGCTAGGTGAAGATTTCCAAGTAAAAGACCGCTGTCAGATCGCTTCGTAGGGGGCTCGGGAAGCGTAAGTAGACTACGGGCGTACTTTCGCAATGCGTACGCATTGCGTACACATTGCGTACGCATCCGCCCGCACATCGAATATTTGCACGCCCGTTGTTTCAGCCGCACATGTACGGCGCCGTACGAAATGCGTACGGATCCGTACGTAGTGTGAACATAGCCTAAAGGGGCATTTTTAACAAAATAGACAAACCTTTAACAACAACGGATGTCCTATTGAAGACCAATGAATCTACTTACTTTTTTTCTTTTAAAAAAAAAATTAAAACTAAAACAAATTTGGCAGTGTAACCCTCTACATGCCACGATCAGTAGTAACTGTAGCAGGTGAAGAATGAAATGATGGATTGCGCATCTTTTAGAAATCTGATCTGCACCAGCATGACACAATTGCAGGGTAAAGTAAAAAAAGGAAGAAAAAACAAGGGCACGGGCGCCTCGTGTCTTACTGTGGCAGAGTGTGTGGAGAAGAAGAGTGAATGATTACACTCACCTATAAGCCCCTTGGGCTGTATGCATATCACCCCACCGGGGTAGCTGGAAATCCTCTTTGAAAGACTGCTTTGATGTACGTCATTAGCGGAAAGCTCCCGTGAGGTACGCAATTAGCGTACGAAGCTTACGTATGTGATCATCTCCAACGATCCCTGCCAGTGCTGGAGCCGCGCCGGAATTGAGCTTCTCCCAGTGTGTATTTAATACATTGTAAGATCTATCGGACTATAGTTTAGACCATAGGGATTGTTTTATAAATTTGCTATGCTAGTTTGTTTTTTGGTTTTATGTTCTTTTATGTCCCTCCTCTCCCTCCCCCTCCCCTTGGAAAATGGGCGGTTTTGGCGGGTGTTTTTTTCCTATTTAAACGACACTATTACTGGACTGTACTTTATGCACTGTTCTGAGGAAGGGAGATTACCTAACTCCTGAAACGCGTAAACATTGTGCTTGAACAATAAATATGGATCTTGTTTCTACTACTTTGGTGTAACCTTGGACTTGTTTTGGGACAGCGCCATCTGCAAGTATCATTTTTTTCTTTTTTTGTCTACAATTGCAGGGTGGCAGTGGGTTACAATGGCAGCCAGGGGCCTTCTGAAGGTCTCCATAGCTGCCATTGAAAATCTACTTGCACAGTCTGCCTCTGTGTCTATTTCACTGCAAAAAAAAAATAAAATAAATAATAAACAAACAAAATAAACACATTACTAAATATATTACTTATCTGGGTCTTAGTGTTAACCCAAAAAATGGCTAACACTACCCTCTGCATCAGTGGCGTAGCTACCATAGAGGCAGGGTAGGCGGTTGCTATGGGGCCCGTGCAGGAGGGGGGCCCGGGGGAGAAGATAAGAGCCTCCTGTGTCCATCTGCTTCACACCTTATTTACTGCAGTGTGTAAGTGACCCAATGTTTGCTTACATGCTGCAACACAAAAAAGGGTTAACAGGCAGAAGACAAAAAAAAAACTTTGCTTCCCTGCACTGATAACCCCTGATCTCTGTTTTCACTGCCTGCTGTGCAGAGGTCGAGGGTTATCAGTGCACCAGCAGTAGAGCAAAGATTTCCTTGTCTTCTGAACATTGGGTCACTTACATACTGAAGCACATGAGGGGTTAAGCAGAAGGTAGTCTGCTCCTGCACCTATGTATTTATCCATAAGGGTTCCAAATGGGCTCTTGTAGGTAAGTATAGTGGCCTGACAGAACAAGCAGCTATTGGCTCTCTGCTCTGCCTGTCAAATTTGTGGCTGTAGCCATGATTCTGCATCTGGCCACAGGACATTATATATATATGTACAAATGTACAAATGAATTTTGCAGGTAAATGGTTTGTCCGAAAACTTATCTAGATGATTTTCTCTTGTCTTACTCTGTATTTGTAGTTACTTATATCCTTTCTCTCTTCTTTCTTTTTTTGTAGATTTCTCTTTTGAGGAACGGCGAGGAAAGCTACCCACCAATCACTGCTCTGATTTATTGCTGTTTTTTGTTCTCCACACACTGCCCGGATTTTTTTTGACTGTTTAGTTGTCTATGGCCATGGTCACACTGTTATGTGATATGCGTTATATCAGTATTTACTTGGGGCTTTGGGTTAGATGAGGGAAAAGTTATACAGGGGTTTGGGTGACCGTCTGGATGTCCCGAGGTCCACATTGTGGGTCCCGGTTTGACTTCCAGGTTTTATGACTGGAAAGCGATTCCGCTACGCGGTAATGCTTTCCACTCCACCGGATAACCCCGCTTTCACTGGAATGAGTTCCTATCCCTTTATGTCTATTAGACCCATTGTTTAGCTCCTTTGTGTGCTCCAACATAGCCAGTGTTCACATGAGATCTTGTAACACTTGCGGTTTCTATGGATCGTAGGGCCACAACATATTGAACCTTTACTAACTCCATGACCAGTGTGAAGTCACAGCAGAGGCGACAGAAGCTCCTGCAGCTGGATATCAATTACATACCTGACAATAGTGACACTGGTCTTGTTGTGATGTTACAATGACGTAAGCCAGTTGATACACACCCTTTGACCCGCGCATGCGGGCTGATGTTGTTTACAAACCATTCACAACGAGGGCGAACAAGCATGGAGACAAGTACAGCCTACCTTTTTCTTCTCTGAGCAGTGGTGAGTGGAAGCTAACCCCGCCGATTTATTATATGTCATATGTTTTAATATTGGTATCACTGCGTATACACAACACTGGATGAATTGTAATGTATACATTCTTTGTAATTACACATTGTTCCTGATTGGAACCCGATCTTGTATTATTATTTTTCACTTGTGCATTTTAGTCACATGACTTCACTGTGATTAGACACCTGTTTTGTATTTCACTTAGTATATAAAAGGATATGAGTCACTGATTTTTTATGCTTGAGAAAGGTCTCGTGATGAGACAGAAACGTTGCTGAATTTTGTTATTTGCTACACCAAATAAACCACCAGTTTTTTTTCACTACTTTGGAAGTGCTGCAATTTCTTGCTATTATTGAAGAGGAGACGTGATCCAGTCTCCATTGCTGGCACTCCGAGCACTTACTCCTGAGAGTGCACTCCGTTCTGTTGTTTACGTATTGGATCTGGAGATTGCACCTACTATTTGAAAGAGCATTTTTCAAGATGGAGGACACGGAATCTGGCGTAGGTCCTTCTACTAGTACAGAGACTTTTATTGACCCTATTTTTTCTTATACACGAGCTGACAAGACTAAGATTCTAGATGAGCTGGGTGAAGATACCACTTACCTGAAGAAACCAAAGTTCATTGATGTACAAAGAACCTTAGAATTTGAAACCAAACGGATGATTAACATCCAATTGCACATGGGAGCACTTGGTGAATACCTACGGCACGATATGATTCCCAGAGGGATCCGCACAGCCCTAAAGCCTAATTTCTTTACCAACGATATGGAATTCTGCACAAGGTTTGAAAACATTTCCACAAAATATGGTTTGGACATTTTAATGTTGAACATTGAATTCCTCAGAAAAGAATTAACCATGGTTAAAACCAAAGTCAGTGAGTGGGATACCACGCTGAGAAATACATCTACAGGCGAGGAATACACCAAGTTCATGACCAAACATACAGCCTTTATTGAGAAATATAAAAAAGAAATCCAAGATATAAAGAGACACAAGTGGTACAGGGATGAAATGGACTATCGCACTGGCAAAGTCTACACCTGGAAAGATTTCTCTGGACGGACCAATCAATCTTCATTTAAAGAAAAAAGTAAAGCAACCAAAAATTCACAAGATTTCAATAAACCAAACAAGAAAACGCAGAGGAAGTTCTCTACTGTCGAGGAAGGAGAAGTTTTTTTAGGACACAGTACAGACGTCCTACCAGACGTGGAGGGCGCAGACATAACAGAAACAAAGAAAACGCGAAGCAAGAGCACGAAAACTCCAACCCCCAGACAGACCAATCAGAGGAAAATAACACCAAAGGAGTGGTAAATATTTCCTCTACTCAATTAAATTGTGCACAAATGACTTTGTTAGCTAAGGGGTTAAGCTTCTGTCCGAGCTCACCCATTGATTGGTTCCAACTTGAATTAGATATGTCACAGTTTTTTAGGAGGATTAATTTAAAACTATGGTTTGCTACCAAACAGGATGTGTCTGTATCTGAGTGTAATGAAAAAAGTATGTTTAGTGCTAAGAAGTTGCAATTGTTTCCTGATAGTAACTTTCAACCACCCACCACACCTCCAGCTTTGGAGACATTTTCCAAACTAGTTCAGGAAGGCATAGCAGACATTAGAAAGGAGAGCCAAGGTCACAACATTCTCTTTCCCAACATTACTGCAGAGGAGAGAGTGGCACTAGATTCGCTTGTCCATGACCACGATCTGGTTATCAAACCGGCCGATAAAGGCGGTGCGATCGTGGTCATGGACAAAGCGATGTACGTTACTGAAGCACTGAGACAGTTGGAGGATGTGTCGGTATATGAAGTTTTAAAAAAGGATCCGGTACAGGATATTGTTAAAAAACTTTCTGTGTTGATCAAAGAGGCACTTGATGAAGACGTTATAGATCAGCCTTTGGCTGATTTTTTAACTGTTAAACACCCAGTTACACCTATTATTTATTTTTTGCCAAAGATCCACAAGAATTTACAATGTCCACCAGGGAGACCTATTGTCTCCAGCAGGGATTCAGTGATGCAGCATGCATCTGTGTTCCTCGACAGAGTCTTACGACCACTAGCAACAGACATTAGATCTTACATCAAAGATACTGGTGATTTTCTACAAAAGGTCAAGGGGGTGGAGTTACCTGATAGTGTCATTTTGGCCTCATTTGATATTGTCAGCTTGTACACCTCAATCCCTCACGCAGCAGGCCTGGAAGCAATTAAAGAGGGTTTAAATACACTTGACATTCCCCCTACATCTCATTCCTTTATCCTTACACTTCTTGACATGGTCCTTTCCAATAATTATTTTCTCTTTGATGGCATACTGTACATACAGCGAAAAGGTGTGGCCATGGGGGCCAATGTGGCCCCCACTTTTGCAAATGCATACATTGCTAGACTGGAGGAGACATGTGTCTATGGGTCCCACCACTTCAGCCATGTGCTGGGGTGGTGGAGATTCATAGACGATATTTTCTTAATGTGGACGGGGAGTACACAACAGCTGACGGAGTTCCATGAGTTTTTGAATAGCATTGAGCCGAACATCCAATTCACACTCACCTGGTCAAGGGAAACTATTAATTTTCTTGATGTAACAGTTACTTTTGAGAACGGACAGATACACACAGAAATTTACAGGAAGCCGACTGATGCCAACCTCAGCTTGCGCTTTGACAGCTGCCATCCGAGACCTATGGTCCGTAGCTTACCCTTTAGCCAGATGCTTAGGGCGCGCAGGATCACAGACTCCCCTAGAAAGTTGGAAGCAGCACTCAACACTATGACAGAAGAGTTTGTCGAGAGAGGGTACCCGCGGGGTCTCCTGAGGGAACATAAAGAAAAAATAGTGTCAGTGGAACCGGTAATTAACAGGGCTAGCACGGACAAGAGAATACCGTTTGTTACCACCTACAGTGACCTTTCCCCTAAAATAGCCAATGTGGTTAGACAGCATTGGAATATCATAAAAGAGAGTTACAAAAATGTACCGGAACTACAAATACCACCCTTGATGTCCTATAGAAGGAATAAAAATTTAAGGGATAGTCTAGTTAAAGGGGAATTGACTACAAAAGAAACCGGCAGTGGACAAAGATTTCTTATGGTGATGAACAAAGGGTCTTTTCCATGTAGACAGTGTGTCAGTTGCACATATATGGATAAAGGGCCTAATTTTACACATCCATCTACTGGTAGAGTGTACAACATTAATTTCTATCTTACCTGTACTTCCAGTTGGATAATTTATGTCCTCTGGTGCCCATGTAAACTTTTATACATTGGAGAAACAACCCGAGACATGAGAACCAGATTGAATCAACACAGGTATTCAATCAGATCGAAAAGACAGGATTTACCAGTGTCCAAACATTTTTTGGATTTGGGACATAGGGAGAGTGATCTAAAGTTTAAAATTCTGGATCACATACCACCCCTTAAAAGGGGAGGTGATCGAACCACATTGCTTAAAAAACGTGAGCTGATGTGGATTCACAGGCTGGATACATTGCAACCTAAAGGGTTAAATGTGGAATTTGTAATTACAACTAAAATGTACAAATGAATTTTGCAGGTAAATGGTTTGTCCGAAAACTTATCTAGATGATTTTCTCTTGTCTTACTCTGTATTTGTAGTTACTTATATCCTTTCTCTCTTCTTTCTTTTTTTGTAGATTTCTCTTTTGAGGAACGGCGAGGAAAGCTACCCACCAATCACTGCTCTGATTTATTGCTGTTTTTTGTTCTCCACACACTGCCCGGATTTTTTTTGACTGTTTAGTTGTCTATGGCCATGGTCACACTGTTATGTGATATGCGTTATATCAGTATTTACTTGGGGCTTTGGGTTAGATGAGGGAAAAGTTATACAGGGGTTTGGGTGACCGTCTGGATGTCCCGAGGTCCACATTGTGGGTCCCGGTTTGACTTCCAGGTTTTATGACTGGAAAGCGATTCCGCTACGCGGTAATGCTTTCCACTCCACCGGATAACCCCGCTTTCACTGGAATGAGTTCCTATCCCTTTATGTCTATTAGACCCATTGTTTAGCTCCTTTGTGTGCTCCAACATAGCCAGTGTTCACATGAGATCTTGTAACACTTGCGGTTTCTATGGATCGTAGGGCCACAACATATTGAACCTTTACTAACTCCATGACCAGTGTGAAGTCACAGCAGAGGCGACAGAAGCTCCTGCAGCTGGATATCAATTACATACCTGACAATAGTGACACTGGTCTTGTTGTGATGTTACAATGACGTAAGCCAGTTGATACACACCCTTTGACCCGCGCATGCGGGCTGATGTTGTTTACAAACCATTCACAACGAGGGCGAACAAGCATGGAGACAAGTACAGCCTACCTTTTTCTTCTCTGAGCAGTGGTGAGTGGAAGCTAACCCCGCCGATTTATTATATGTCATATGTTTTAATATTGGTATCACTGCGTATACACAACACTGGATGAATTGTAATGTATACATTCTTTGTAATTACACATTGTTCCTGATTGGAACCCGATCTTGTATTATTATTTTTCACTTGTGCATTTTAGTCACATGACTTCACTGTGATTAGACACCTGTTTTGTATTTCACTTAGTATATAAAAGGATATGAGTCACTGATTTTTTATGCTTGAGAAAGGTCTCGTGATGAGACAGAAACGTTGCTGAATTTTGTTATTTGCTACACCAAATAAACCACCAGTTTTTTTTCACTACTTTGGAAGTGCTGCAATTTCTTGCTATTATATATATATATATATATATATATATATATACATATACATGCAGTGCTTTGTTTTGTGCGTAGGGGAGGGGGCCCTTACAGTTTTTTGCTATGGGGTCCCGTGAATCCTAGCTACGCCCCTGTTCTGCATTATTACTTCAGTACCCACTGCTACAAGGGTACTAGAAGGAACCAGGTACCGGCAGTCCTGGAGGGTAAAAAAATTGTGCTGTTTTGTTTTACCTCACTGGTTATGGAAAAGGGGCCTACACATTTTTTAAAATTAATAATTCAATAGGGAGAAATAGGGAAAAACAGGGAGTTATGGCTCTTAGATGTTGAGTTACAAACAGGCCAAAATCATTGATTGGGAATGTGATGTAATGTGAATCGATCCTGATGGCTGAGGAGCATGGGGCGGAGCTAAGGCACGCACCGTCCACTGACCTCTGAGCATGAACTGACCTGGTGGAGATCCTGCATTTGTTTTCTCTCTGTGGAGTCTTATGCGGGGGTGCCGGCGATGAGAGGCTGACGAGGCGAAGGGAGGCTGCGGCAGTTCGGCAGTAATTGGAGGTGGTCTGCTAGTGGATCCGTGGCTGGCCTGGCTGGGGGTCGGACAAAGGCACAGCCGGGAGGCGTATGGTTGCCATTGGACGCCAGTGAGAGAGGCGTCTGACGTGTGCGGAGACCACGTGGTCCGGGCCGGAGAGTGGAGCAGAGAAGCGCTACGGTCCCGAGAACGCCAGTGAGAGAGGCGGTCTGTGGAGACACAGTAGATACGTGGCCTAGGCCTCGGCCCAGGCAGTGGAAATCTGCGGTCCGGAGAGGCGGTGGTCTGGAGCCCCACAGAAGCCAGTGAGAGCGGCAGAAGCCAGTGAGAGCGGCGTCAGGGGAGCAACAGGCCAGGAGGAGTAAGGTAACCTCCAGAAACAGCGCCAGCTCGAGAGAGGATTCAGTTACCTGAGGGGTTGCATCGGGGAGAATAGGGAAAGCGTCTCAGGGTAACCAGTGAGAGGGGGGACCTGAGATCGCAATAAGCCATCAAAATACGGCACTCTTTAAAATGGAAAGGCCCACCTGCTGGTGAGAGGGGCAGGGGGCTGTGCAGAGACTCTGTGTTTGGTGCCAGGTGGCTATTAACTTATCCCAGACCCCCAGGTATATATGAATAGTATGGAGTAAATGCCTGGAACAGACTTGATGCAAGACTGTCATTTATTAAGCAGTGGAAAATATATGCCTTGCTGTGACTTTGGGTACCCAGTGAGAGTGGGGTCCTGAGATTACAATAAGACTGCGGCATTTTTTTTTCCAGGAGGAAAGAAGCCCATTTGCTTGTGAGAGGAGCTGTGGGCTTTGCAGAGACGGTGCGTACTACTGCCAGGTGGCTATTAATTTATTACAGGACATCTAGATACACATGAAATGAACTGCATTGTGGAATTCCCTGCAACAGACTTTGCGTAAGACTATCGCTAAATCTCATTCATCTAATAGCAAATAACACGCGCCTTACTAACATTTTAAGTGGATAACTTTGAGAGGTTAATGGGACTCTAGGTGGGCGGGTGGTGGAAACTTATTGGTATCTTCGGTTTTTTTTCTGAAGGAAAAGGTGGCGATGTTGCTCTTCTGATTTATATTGTCATTCAAATATTTTGTTGGACTTGAGACAATTTGGTTACTAATCTGTGTGTTTTTTTTTTTTTTTAAATCTAGGGTCAGCAATTGTTGGTAATAGCAATAATGGAGAACAAGAAAAAGTCTAGTAAAAAATCATTGAGCCCAGTTAAGGAGGGAAAGGATAATAGGGCCCCCCTAAAAATGGAAAAACTGTTTGGATCTCCTGGATTAAATAAGGGAAAGATTGGGGGAGGAGGAAAATGGAATAATGAGGAGACAAAAGAAGGGGAGCCACCTTGTGAGAAAGAGGTGCAGCCGGGATGGTTAACAGAAATATTGTCAGCGATAAAAAAAATGTGATAATTCAATCTCTGAGCTTTCCACACAGGTAGGGTCTATCGGTACCGAAGTGTCTATAGTAAGAAATGAATTAGACAAGATAAGAGATAGATTTGAAGAAGCAGAACAGAGGATTAGTGGGTTAGAAGATGAGATGAAAAAGGTGAAAGAAGATGTAGAAGAGTTGAGATTGGAAAATAAGAGTTTGAAATCTAAGGTCACTGATATGGAAGATAGGGCAAGGAGGAGTAATATTAGAGTCATTGGTCTCCCAGAGGGGTTAGAGGGAAAAAATCCAGAGGTTTTTCTCCAGAGATGGTTGAATGAAATGATTGGGAAAGAAAAATTATCTCAACATTTTTGCATAGAAAGGGCTCATAGGGTCCCGGCCAAACCCCCTCCTCCAGGAAATAGACCACGTTCGCTTATTGCAAAAATTTTGTGTTATGGGGACAGAGATGTAATCCTGAGAAAGGGAAGGGAGGAGGGAGGCATTGCGTATAATAATGCAAAAATACATATCTATCCAGATTATGCAATAGAGACACAGAAGAAGAGAATGAGTTATTTTCAAGTAAAGAAAAAGTTACAGGAGAAGAAGATCAAATATGCTCTCTTATTCCCGGCAAGGTTGAGAATAATATATGAAGAGAGGAGTTGGTTCTTTAATACACCGGAGGAGGCGATAGTTTGGATCGAAACTAAGGGGCTGTGAGAGAACTGTATAATTGATGGTCAGGCTAGAGGTTCAGCGGAAAAAATTAGTCTCAAGTTAGAGACTCTAAGGGGATTCTTTGGAGTCACTTGGGGGGGGGGGATGTGGGGAGGTGGGGATGGGGGGATATGGGAGGGGGGGAGGGTAGGATTGGGAGGGAGGGGGAAGGTGGGCTGCCAAGAGGGGAATGTGGGAGGGGGGAGGAGGGTACACTTACAAAGATGGGTGTTTTGGTGTTTTTTTCTTTACGGAATAAATGGTTTATAGAATAGTATGTTGGAATGTCAGGGGCCTTTCAGATAAACTAAAACGGTTAGCAATTTCAAATTATGTCAGAAAAATGTTACCAGCAGTTGTATGCTTCCTAGAAACGCATTTGCTTAGTAATACTGTTAAGGTACTCACTAAAAAATGGTGGTCTCACTACTATCATTCTGTGTATTCAAATTATGCTAGGGGTGTGTCGGTACTAATCCATCGTAGTATGGATTGGGAACTGATAGATAAAAAAATTGACAAAGAAGGGTGTTATGTTTTCCTCTACTGTAAAATTGAAAGTTTTATTTGTATCTTGGCATTTATTTATATCCCCCCTCCCTTTAGGTCAACCATCCTGGAGAACCTGTTTGAATATGCCACAGGAAAGAATAAATGCCCTATATTGATAATGGGGGATTTTAACACTACGTTAGATGAAAACCTGGACAGGTCCAGGATGGTTGAACCAGTAAGGGGTATAAGTGGATCCCGACTGGCAAAGTTGATTAGAGAATTTGCCTGGCGGGATTTATGGAGGGAAAAAAACCCTATGAAAAAAGAATTCTCTTGTTGGAATAAAACTGTGAAAACTCTTTCCAGAATAGATTTGGTGATGGGTAATGAAGCGATGGCGCAAAAAGTGTGTAGAATAGATTATTTAAAAAGGTGTTTTTCTGATCATTCACCAGTGGTTGTGGAGTTAGTTAGTACCAGGGTTAGAATAAATACACCGATTCGTATAAATGCACATTGGCTGAAATTAATACAAGATAAAGATAAGTTAAAAGAAGAATTTAAAGAATTATGGGCACTTAATTGGGGCACTGCTCCGGGCTATATAGTGTGGGACACGTTTAAAGGCAAACTTTTTGGGATTATTACTAAATTAAAAAAAGGGTTTAGACAGAAAGAAGGGGAGTTAATGGGGAAATTAAAGAAAGCTGAGGAAATACATAAAAGAGAAAAGACACAAGAGAGTGAGCACACTTTAACCCTTTGAGGACCAGGCCCAAAATGACCCAGTGGACCGCGCAAATTTTGATCTTAGTGTTTCCGTTTTTCCCTCCTCCCCTTCTAAGAGCTCCAGCACTCTCAGTTTTCTATCTACAAGCCATGTAAGTGCTTGTTTTTTACAGGAATAGTTGTACTTTGTAATGGCGTCATTCATTTTACCATAACATGTACGATGGAATTCCAAATATATTATTTATGAAGATATAAATTGGTGAAATCGCAAAAAAGAATGCAATATGGTAACGTTTGGGGGGTTCCTGTGTCTACGTAATGCACTATATGGTAAAAGCGACATGATACCATTACTCTATAGGTCAGTCCGAACACAACCATATGCAGGTTTACGCAGATTCTCTAATGTTATATATTTTTTTTAAATGAAATCCTTTTTTTTGGCAATTAATTATAAATAAAATGGGACTATTGTGACGCTTATAACGGTTTTATTTTTTCACCTACGGGGCTGTATGGGGTGTCATTTTTTCCGCCATGATCTCTAGTTTTTATTAATACCATATTTGTGAAGATCGGACGTTTTGATCACTTTTTATTAATTTTTTTATATATATAATGTAACATAAAATCGGTAATCCGCGCACTTTTTTCCCTCTTTTCGTGTACGCCGTTTACCGTTCGCAATGACGCTTTTTATATTTTAATAGATCGGACAATTACGCACGCTACGGTATATTATATGTTTATCTATTTATTTATTTTTATATGTTTTATTTATATAATGGGAAAGGGGGGTGATTTCAACTTTTATTGGGGGAGGGGTTTTGGGGTAGTGTGTTAGTGTTTTTAACTTTTTTTTTTTACACATTTGAAGTCCCTTTGGGGGACTTTTACATTCACTACTTGGATTTTTACACTGATGAATGCTATGCCATAGGCATAGCATTGATCAGTGTTATCGGCGCTCTGCTCATTGAGCCTGCCTGTGCAGGCTTAGTGCAGCAGAGCGCCGATCGGACCGCACGGAGGCAGGTGAGAGAGCTCCGGCGGTCCGTTTTACCGATCGGGACCCCCGCAGTCACACTGCGGGGGTCCCGATCGGTAGGTGACAGGGGACTCCCCCTGTCACTTACACTTAAACGCCGCGGTCGCGCCGCGATCGCGGCGTTTAAGGAGTTAATGACACGCGGCAGCGCGATCGCTGCAGCGTGTCATTACCGGTGAGGTCCCGGCTGCTGATTGCAGCCGGCCCCCACCTGCTATGAAGCGCGCTCCGCTCCGGAGCGCGCTTCATAGCGGGAGAAACACCCAGGGCGTACAGTTACGCCCTAGGTCGTCTGGGGACAGACTTCCATGGCGTAACTATACGCCCTGGGTCGTCTAAGGGTTAAAAATAAGTCAGGAAGAATTAGAGAATTATTTATTAGATAAGGCACAAAATCAAATGGAGTTTTTTGGTGAAGATAGATTTAAGAATTCTGGGAAGCCGAATAAAAAAACTTATGGCAATAGTGCAGAACCAAAGGGGAAAAAAAAGAATTTCTGCGATGAGAGGGGGGAATGGGGTTATAGTCAATGCGCAGGAACAGATAGGAGAGGAATTTAGGAGTTATTTTGAGAAACTGTACACCTCAGAGTATAGGAGAGAAAAGGGGGATCTTGCTGGGTACCTGGACAAAATTACTTTTCCCAGAATTAGTGAGGAATCGAGAGAAGCGCTGGATCAACCAATTACGGTAGAAGAATTAAATAGAGCCCTGGATAGTATAAAAGGGAATTCAACACCGGGAGGGAAACCCTTGTAGGGGGACTATATAAAGTTATTAGTGAAGCCTTAGTGAGAGGTAAGTTGCCCGTATCGATGAGAGAAGCAACAATAGTACTGTTACAGAAACCAGATAAGGATCCCCTTGAGTGTGAATCCTATAGACCGATATCTCTGATAAATAGTGATGCAAAAATTTTTGCAAAGGCACTCGCGATCCGGGTGGGAAAGGTGGTGGGGGAACTAGTTCACCCTGATCAATGCGGTTTTGTGGCGGGGAGAATGGCGAGAAGTAATATCCGGAGAGTCTTTGAGAATATGCAGATAGCTGAGGGGGGGGGGGGACCACTCCATCCTGTCATTGGACGCTACTAAGGCCTTTGACAGGGTGGAGTGGGAATTCCTCTGGGGTGTGTTGAGGAGATATGGGTTTGGGGAAAAAATTATAGGGATGATTCAGGTTCTGTATGAAGAAGCAAAAGCAGTGGTATTGGTGAACGGAGAGAAGTCTGCCTCCTTTGGTCTGAGTAGGGGCACCCGGCAGGGATGTCCTCTTTCCCCCCTACTCTTCGCCCTGGCAATAGAACCTTTAGCTATACAAGTTAGAGAAGATCCTGAAATGGTAGGCTTTGGGGCGAGGGGTGGAGGGGATAGGATATCCCTGTACGCGGATGATTTATTATTTTTTCTTAAATATCCAAAGATTAGTGTACCAAAAGTTATTAATTTAGTAGAGGAAATGGGGTCCTATTCAGGGCTAGCTATTAATTGGAAGAAATCGGTGCTGATGGTGTTAGATGAAGATAGGATTAAACCTTATGCTCCCCTGCGTACTTTAGGGAAGGGGGAGAGTTTTAGATATTTAGGGATCCAGATATCTAGGAAGATTGAACAGTTTAATCTTTTGAACACGAAAGTAGTGGTGAAGGCAATTGAGGATAAGATCAATATATGGGAAAAATTATGGCTATCAAATGCAGACAGGATTATTCTAATAAAAAGTATTATTTTACCCAAGTTGTTATATTTATTTAGTGCAGCACCTATATGGGTTGAAAATAATTACTTTAAGAGATTAAGGGGAGCATTGAACGCATTAATTTGGGGTAGGAAACATGTAAGAATGAAATTGGAAGGGTTATGTGAGTTAAAAGAAAAGGGAGGTCTGGGAGTACCTGATTTATATAAATATTTTGTAGCTGCACAAGGGATATGTTTTCTTAATTCTAAGAAGTATGATTTTTTTAATTTTCTGATTGGGGAATTAGGAGAAGAGAGTAGTGACATATTTCAAATTTTGGAAGCAGGTTATTTGGAGGAGGATAGATGGAAGCAATGGGTAATGGTCAAAGATTTAGTAAGAACATGGAAGGAAATTAAAAAGATATTGAAGGTAAAAGGTATCCTCAATTTTGCACTTATTCGGAAAAATAGATTTTTAGAGGAAGTATATAAGTTAGGAGAGTTGAAGAATCTTAGGGTAGCAGGTATAAATTACATTGGGGATATAATCAGGGGGGGGGGGGAATTAAAAGTTGGGAAGAATTGAGAGGGGAATTTCATCTACACAAGAGAGTTTGGTTTGATTATATTAGATTGAAAAGTGCTGTAGACCTGACCATAAGGAAAAATGAGGGAAGTTTCTCAGTTCCGAATAAATTTATTGAAAGAATTAGGACTCAGAACATAGAAAAAAAGGGTTAACAATAATGTATAATAATTTAAGACAAGATCAGGACCATAGTAAGAAAAGTAAAAAAAAATGGGAAGAAGATCTAGGTTGGATTGAGGAAAATCAATGGGATAATATATTAAAAAATATGAAGATGGTCTCAGTGTCAATGGACTTCCAGATAATACAGTTTAAAATTCTACATCGGTTATATTATACCCCAAGTTTTTTATACAGGATTAAAAAGAGGGAAACTGACGAATGTCCTAAATGTGGCCAAAAGGAGGCTGGATTTCTGCATATGTTTTGGGAATGTGTAGAGTTAAGAAAATTTTGGCTCCAGGTTCATGATAATATTTTGAAATATACAGGAGTGGTTGTGGAGCTGGAGCCAAAGTTAAGTATATTAGGAGAAACCTTGGAGGTTAAAGCAAATAGAAAAACAAAACAGAAAATAATCAGGTTATTGTTCTATGCTAGACTGATTATAGCTAGAGGATGGATGGCCCCTGGGGTTCCAAACATTAAAGAATGGGAAAGGTGTATGACAAGATATGAGAAATTTTATATGAGATAAAGTTGTTGAGTAGTACTCTCTTGGCAGGGGGATGGGAGGGAGGGGGGGTTGGGGGGTGGAAGAGGGCTATTTTGTTTTTGGTGTTCTTTTTTGTAAAGTATTTGTGATGTACGGGGGAAAAGTGTGTTTTTTTGTATTGTAATTTTTATATGCTGATTGTTTCAAAATATACAATAAAAATAAAAAAAGTAAAAAAAAAAAAAAAAAATGTGAATCGATCCTAAGAAAGCCTCAACCTTTAACTTTTACAACTATTTTGTTCAGGCCCCTCTTACAGTGGAGCAGAGTGTCCAAGGAATTCTCCAGGTCCTTGACAGCCTTTCTGAGAAGCATTCTGGAATTCTCATTAACTGGGAGGGAAATGTAATGCCCTGGTGAAATATCTGTGAATAAAGATTTTTATTTTGCATTTGTTGCTTCTTTTCACTTTATGTTGATTGCTTTGTCGTAAATGTTTATACCTAATAAAAAAAAAAAAAAAAAAAAATGCAATAAGATGTAACACCCCGGGGGCGTGTCTAGATGCCGGAGTAAACGGACGCACATTGCAGAGCTCCGCTCAGAGCTGACCCGCCACACAGTTTATCCGCAGCCATCGGGTCCCCACGCACCTTGACCATGACCAGAAGAGGCTCCCAGAAGACGGTCACCAAATCCCAGGCACCGGGAGCCGTAATTCCGGGCCCCCTGGACACCTTTTGGGTCTCGGACCAGGCCGCCGCGCATTCCAAGATGGCGCCGGCGGGACGCCCGGCGCTGCAGCGACTAGCTGAGCATCCTCCCCCACTGGCCCAGCACAGAGAGGCAGCGGAGACGCCCGAGGGAGCCCCGGACTCGCCCCATCTTGCCTCCAACCATGGCAGCCCGACATCCTATGACGGCGGCGTGGACCGAGGTAACCATGCCCCACACGTGGCGGCCGCCATTGCCGCTGAAGACGCGGCCTCCTCATTACAGGAGCCGGACCCTCCTGCCCCATCACAGCAGCCCCCACTGCCACCTAGGCCCCCAAACAAGACCAAAGGCCCCAGAATAGCACCCCCACCTGGGCCGTCCTCCTCACCTCCAGACTGGTTCTCTATGGGCTCTGAGGACAGTTTACATGTACTGGAGCATACTGAGCTCCCCCATGCAGGAACTGTGGGGACATGGGGATCGCCTCCATTGGAATCTGATGATGACAACCTGGCCCCTGATCACCCCCTGAGTAAATACCTCCGTAATATACCTACCAAAGAGGACTTTAAGGCCTTGATACATGAAGTTAAAGCTGCCTGCTGAGGGGAAATTGCAGCGTTGCGCCATGACCTGCAGCAGATGGGGAACAGGGTGGACTCTCTGGAAACTGACCATGATGACACCAGATCCTATATAATGGATCTACAGTCCACTGTTCTGGCACAACATAATGCTCTGGGGGACTACCAACGCCACCTAGAAGATCTTGATAATAGGGGGCGCAGACACAACATACGAGTTAGAGGCCTCCCTGAATCCCCACATGCTGAAGATCTGAGAGAAATTCTTTCTGCATTGTTTAATCAAATCCTGGGTGCACCACAGGACCACGAGATAAAGCTAGATCGGGCTCACAGAGCCCTCAGACCTAGAGGTGGCAGCTCCCAAGCAAGGGACATAATTTGCTGTGTGACTGATTTCATGCTTAAGGGAGCCATTATGCAAAAATCCAGAGAGTTGAATGACATTAACTTCCGAGGAACCTATATTCAGCTTCTTCCTGATCTGTCGTGGGTGACGCTCCAGAAACGCAGGTTATTACGTCCATTGCTTCAATGCCTCAGGGATTGAAATATCCCCTACCGGTGGGGTTCCCCTTTAGCCTCAACGTTCGGCGGAATGGTACAACCTTGACCCTGCACTCTGCAGAAGACTTGGATCAGTTCTGCTCTGCCCTGGACGTTCCGCTACCAGACCTACCGGATTGGGAGCTGATCCCCCCACCACCTCCCCCCAGGCCAGTGTGGACCTCGACTCGTCAAAGGAAAAAGCGAGGTTCTCAGATGCGCTCTCCCCCTGACCTCCGATCTCCCCCGAGGTCTAACCCCCGCTGAACTGGGAGCTGTGCCATAGCATCGGTGCTTTCTACGCCCCTGCTGGGGTATTGATGGGTCTGATGGCGATTGTTTCTTAGCCATATAGGGATCCCCCCTTTGCTTTCTCCATGTTATCGTTTAACTGCCTTAATCCTGTTCCAATCTTATTGTTTATTGCGGGTTAGCTCTGAGCTGGATGTAGATAGAGTGTTATTTTTTTCATATATACAACTCTTTAGACAGTGAGTGTCTGTTAGCTGAGGCGTCTGCCTCGTTCCCCCCCCTCCTATCTAAAACCTATTAGCCCCTGGGTGGCCTTGTAGGGTCTCAGTGGGCCTTCAACATCGTTCATCTGTTACGAGTGTTTGGATAGGGACTGTCCGAGTGAGTTGATGGTCACGTAGATAGTAGAAATGTTGTTGTTCTCTTGTTTGATGTGGTGTTTTTATGTTGTTGTGAGTTATTTATGTTTTTTTCTTCCTCCCCCCCTTCTTATTAGAGCTGATGTTTACTCTGTTGTTTACTCCGATTCCCAGCTGTGCCTTCTGCCTGGAGATGGGACCTGCCCTGCCTTTACCGGGTAGCCGCGCTAAGTGGTCCACAAGGTATGCGAGATATACTATCTGTTCATGCCCTGTCATGGTGCGTCTGATCACGTTTAGTGTAAAGGGCCTCAACTCAAACGTTAAGAGGCGCCTTCTCCTTCGGGAGCTAAAAGCTCTAAAAGCTGACATAGTATTCCTCCAGGAGACGCACCATGACGGGTCATGCACATTCAAATTTGCCCATTTTCAATTCCCAACGACCTACTCGGCGGCACTAGACAGGAAAAGGGCAGGGGTAGCGATTGTGATCTCTAAATCATGCCCACTCCTGGTCACACATTCAGATATAGACACGGGAGGCCGTTATATAATTCTAGCAGGTACCCTGCAGGGTTCCCCTGTGGTTCTTTGTAACGTGTACAGCCCCAACACGGGTCAAGTAAAATTTTTAGTGACAGTACTTAATAAAGTCAGTGTCCTGGCAAGCACGCTCTCCTCCCCAACCCTTCTGGTGGGGGGTGATTTTAATGTACCGTCCTCACCCTCGACGGACCGCCACCCTCAGACCCTGGGCCCTACCCCGCAGGCTGTGAGCCTTGCATCTCAGAAATTCCGACAACTGATTAGGAGACATGATCTGTTTGACCTGTGGAGAGTGACACATCCAAACGAGAAGTCGTTCACCTTCTTCTCTCACCCACACTTAGTCCACACTCACATTGACTTTTTCTTTGGTAATATCTTGGGCCTGAGATTGACGGATCATGTTGACATCCCAGGGATTACTTGGTCAGACCATTCCCCGGTGGTCCTTGATCTCAAAGATATACATACACCTCGTCGTGTTTGCCATTGGCGCCTCAACGAGCTCTTGGTGAAACACTCGGCCCATAGAGATTCTTTGAGAAAATGTATCAATGACTACTTCCAACTGAATATGGGCAGTGTATCTTCACAGGCCACCTTATGGGAGGCCCACAAGTCAGTTCTTAGAGGGCACTGTATAGCACTCTCCACTAAGCTGAAGAAGGATGCAAACTTCCAGGCGCAGGACCTAGCTTCACGGGTCAGAACATTGGAGACCCAGATGATCACTTCCCCGTCGGTTCGTATACTCCGGCAGCTAGTGGAGACTCGTGCAAAGCTGAAAGACTTGGCAATTCTGAAGGTGGAAAAATTACTGACTTACACGAGACATAAATATTATGAAAAAGCCAATAAAGCACACTCTTTGTTGGCAGCCCAGCTCCGGGATAATAGATGCACGAAGTCGCCATCTGCTATTAGGGACTCAACTGGGGGTATGGCGTACGACCCGGTGCGCATGGCATCATTGTTCGCTGATTACTATTCTAACCTATACTCTTTGCCTTCCCAATTGCCACCCGACCCAGATGTTAGAGCGAGGGCCCTTCAGGAATACCTACTTTCCTGTCAGTTGCCAACCCTCTTACCAGATGACCTGACCACTCTGAATAGTCCACTCACCCATGAGGAACTTGCTGAGGTACTTAAGGAACTCCCTAACGGGAAATCTCCGGGCCCTGATGGCCTCCCATACTCGTACTACAAGACCTTCTCGGCTGAGTTATCCCCACACCTCCTGCCCCTATTTAACTCCTTTCTTTCCGGATCTCCTGTCCCACAACGAATGCTTGATTCCTACATAACGGTCGTGCCCAAACCAAATAAAGATCCCAAAGACTGTGACAGGTATCGGCCCATTTCATTGTTAAACTCAGATCTAAAAATGTTCACAAAATTACTGGCGAATAGACTTGGAGCGCTCCTTCCGAAACTCATCGACAAAGACCAGGTGGGTTTCGTACTCAATCGTCAGTCGGGGGACAACACACGAAGAACCATAGACCTAATTGAAGTCCTTAATAAGACCAAGGCTGGAGGGCTCCTTTTGAGCCTAGACGCGGAAAAAGCCTTTGACAGGCTGGGCTGGCCTTTTCTAATGGCCACACTGAAAGCCTTTGGATTTTCGGGGCCCTTTTTGTCCGCAATATGCTCCCTGTATTCTTCCCCGACTGCCGAGGTGCGCCTCCCCCATGCAATTTCCCCTTGCATATCCATACATAATGGGACCAGACAGGGGTGCCCCCTGTCGCCCCTGCTGTTCGTCCTCTGTATAGAGCCACTGGCAGCTCGCATACGACTTAGCCCTGATGTCAAGGGGATACTGATTCATGAGAAAGAATTTAAATTATCTTTATTTGCGGATAACATTCTGTTGACCCTTCGTGACCCCCAGACCTCCCTCCCTAACCTACACAGCATCTTGGACGAGTATGGGAGGTTATCGGGCTATAAAATCAACAAGACAAAAACGGAAGTCTTGCCAATTAACCTTCCACTTTCCGTGACTGAGACGTTACAGTCCTCCTTCCCTTACAAGTGGAAAAATAATGCCCTTCGGTATCTGGGAACTAACATAACCCCCTCCTTCACCACCTTGTTCAAAACTAACTTCCCACCACTCCTACAGGAAGTGACGTCGCTCCTCTCTAAATGGGACCCTCTCCCCTTGTCCCTATTGGGTAGGGTAGCGGCCGTAAAAATGTCCATCCTCCCGAAGCTTCTCTATCTGTATGAAACCCTCCCTGTCCCAATTTCCAAAAAGTTCCTGTTCTCCTTTCAGAAGGTACTCCTGAAGTTCATCTGGAGGAATGGGCGTCATAGAATCTCAGCTCAGATCCTCACAGCAAAAACGGACCACGGGGGTCTGGGAGTCCCAGATGTCCATAGATATTATTTAGCAACTCACCTCCGCAGAGTTCCAGCGTGGACGTCTCTTTGGGCGTACACGAAATGGACGCAAATCGAAAAGCTGTGGCTGGCGCCCATTCATCCAAGTGTCTTAATTTGGAACCCCCTCCTCGATATCCCAGATAGAGATATGCTAGGCCCCATGCGACTGACGAGACAAGTATGGGTGGAAGCCAGGGATAAATTTGCTTTACAATCTCGGTTCTCCCCCTTGACCTCCTTCCTGTACACCTCTGCCATCCCTAATGGTATGGTGGCAGAGGCAATCGACCCATGGTTACGTGCTAAAGCCTTTCACTATGCCGACATCATAGACCCCCTAAAACGGACCATCTTGCTTTTCCTTAAGCTTCAGGATAGATATGGCCTACCTCCGCTAGCCTGACACTTCTACGACGACCTCTGCCAATATGCAACTTCCCTGTGTGAAGACGGACCTTTCTCTAAACCTTCTCCTTTTGAGTGGTTATGCAAACTAAACACATCTACTAGTGGACTCATCACCAGTATACATAACTTGCTAGCCTTCCCTCCTGATGACCCCTCCCGGGGCTGGAGCTACATGTCTAAATGGGAGACGGATCTGGGGAGACGCATCCCTTTCACTCTGTGGCAAATTATATGGTCCCAAGCGGTGAAGGCCTCAGCATGTGTAAGCTATAAGGGGAACCAATATAAAATCCTCATGCATTGGTATCACACTCCTGATTTATTGAACCGCTTGTTCCCGGCTACGTCTCCCCTGTATTGGAGATGCTCCCAAGCGCAAGGCACACTGATACATTTATTCTGGGAGTGTCCGCTAATACAACAGTACTGGAGAGTAGTTAGAGACTTGTTACACTCGATCCTACGCAAACGACTCCCACTAGATATACTTACATACCTACTCAATGTCCCGCCCAAACAGTTGAGAAAACCAGAAGCCAGACTCCTCCTGCACATCCTTGCAGCGGCCAAGTGTGCGATACCTGCCACGTGGAAGAGCACGCAGGCCCCAACCCGAGATATGCTTATTCAGAGAATTAGGGAAATCAGGCGGATGGAATACTTGACTGCACTGAACGACAATAGGGTGGAAAAGTTTGAGAAAATATGGGAACCGTGGGACACGACTTTGGGCGCTCTAGCTCCTTCCTAGTGTCTTTTCCCCTGTCCCCCCCTGTCTGTTGGTTTGTCTGTGTGTATGTTTGTCCGTTTATCTGTTTGGATGGGTTTTCTTTGTTTTTGTTCTGAAGTACGAAATGTGACTACAGAGATTTGCCATGTTGTATCACTTTAGCGAATAAGTGCTCTCTCCTGGGTACTGAGGTGAGAAGCAGTGATGCATATCCACTTACTAGGCTGCTGTAGTTCGCCTGTTACTCTATTGTCACTATTGCAAATTGGTACTTGTTCTACATTGCTGTGTATTCCTCACAAATGTCTATGCACTTCTTTGTGACTGATGTTCGTTGTCTTGTTTATTGGAAAAATTGTAAAATTAAAATAAACAGTTTTACAAAAAAAAGATGTAACACCCCTTTGGGCCGACCTCTGTAGGCAGGGTGTGTAGTAATGTAGCCCTCACCTCACTATAGCGCAGTGCCTCCACCCAAATCTTGATTGCAGCTCTTTGGGTATGCAGTAAATTGTTAATGTTATTGCCAGGGATTGATTTGGGAAAACCCCTGCCCAGCTTCAGTACACACTCACTCCAGAGAAGGAGTAACAGGATAATAACAGATTTATTAGGGGAAAGGGAGACCACAGGGAGATAACTGTCTGGGTAAGGTAATAAACAGGTAGGGAACAGATGACAAATCAGCATAAGGGAAAACCCTAGTAGGGAAACAGTAGTAATAAAACAATATACAGTAGTGTATCCCAACTACTAACACCCCACACAGTCTCTGGTCAAAGACCAAAAGCACACTCCTATCTGCCCCTATGACTCACTGATAGTCTGCTGGCCAGCTATAAGATTAGTCTTTTGTTGGGGCCCAGTTACTCAGGAACTTGTTGCACGTGGATGTGGTGGTGCACTTACTGTCTTGACTATAACTCCAGCAGGGGTGATGATTGCAGGAGTCGGTGCTTGCTGTGGGGTCACAGGCAGAATCCTCCTGTCAGCAGGACCTGGATGCTCTGTGCAGATGATACAGCTACTGATCTCTCTGTCTCTATTCTCACTGCAGGATGTAGTCTCTTGGGTGCAGCAGACCCTTTCTCTTGTCTGCCTGTAAGTAGAATTTACTCTTTGCAGGGGGTATGCCACAGTCTCTTTAGACCAGGCATGTCCAAACTTTTTTTGAAGAGTGCCAAATTTGATGAAGTGAACATGTGCGAGGGCCGACCATTTTACATGCTACATGCTATATGCTTTATAACACAGGCAGATAATGGCAAGCTGGATACCTGGGGGGCCGTAAAAGTTCGGAACGCAGGCCGCAAATGGCCCTCCGGCCGGACTTTGGACATGCCTGCTTTAGACCATGCTGCTCCTTCCAAGATGGCTCCAGGCTCCCCTCCTTCTCCAGCCTTCTCCCACAAGTCCCTGCTCAGCCCAGCCCCTTTTCCCCCTGCTCCATTTCCCATAGGCTGAGGCTGAGGGAACAGACAGGATCTAGTGTCCATGGGCAGGGGCGTTGCTAGGGTCCTAAAACATCCGGGTCACGGGCCCCGAGTTGACTTCTGCAGTGACGTTACACACACACACACATATATATATATATATATATATATATATATATATATATATATATATATATATATATTGTAGACATGTCACTGGTAAAGTGTGCGAGGTGATGTACATCTCACCTAGGTTACAGCTTAGTGTGAGATGGTAAATCTGGGAGAGATCGGTTGCTCAGCAGTGGTATGCTGCTGAGTCGTTGTTTAAGTTTTCCGGGCCGGATTTACTGGAATGGCGGATAGGTTGGTAGTGGGACCTGCCATTCCCTCCCCCTCGATCCAGTGTGGGTTTTGGGATCAGGTGAGCTCTGATCCCAATCAGCCTGAGAAGGCAAAAAGCTCACACAGTGTACAGGTCCTTGCTCTCAGCCAGGAGGAAACAGCCTGCATGCTGTAGTTGCTGGGAGCAAGGGATACCACTGCTGCTGGGGATTGTCCATACCCTGCGATACTGTTATCGAAGTGCCAGAGAGGTAACCTGTTGTGTTAGTTAGCGCCCAGACGGGCAAGACCTTTTGTTTTGTTTTGGTCTTTAAGCACAGTGTTGCTATATTTCTGTTATGGACTGTTTATGCTACAATATATATATATACACACACACATTTTTTTTTTTTAAACAGACGATCACATAGGCTAGTATTTGAAATTGTGACTCACAGCTGACGTCTTCTCTGATCAGAGTCACTCACTTTTCTCTTTCTTTTCCATTCGGTCCCAGCCATAACCCTTCTCTCCAGAATCTGCCAGGAAAAACATTTTAGGCTCCTTGCTCCAGCACAAACAGTAATTAGGTCTCCTCTGTGCCCTATATGCCCTACCTGTGCTTCCTTGTGCCTCCAAATAGTATAGGTTCCCATGCAGCAGTCCTCATGTAGTATATGGCCCCCTGTGCAACACACACTATAAAGTATATGCCCCCCATGCATCAGACCCCATACAGTATATGCCCCCCTCTGCTGTGCAGCATCCCCATATAGAACTTCCCTCCTGCTGTGCAGCATTACCATGTAGAATACCACCTGTTGTGCAGCATTACTATATAGCATACCCTCTGCTGTTCAGCATCCCCATACAGAATCCCCCCTGTTGTGCAGCATCCCCTCTGCTGTGCAGCATCCCAATATCGAATAGCTCCCCCTGTTGTGCTGCATCCCCATATAGAATAGCCCCCCTGCTCAGCATCCTCCCTATATAGAATAGCCCCCCTGCTGTGCAGCATTCCCATACAGAATATCCCCTGCTGTGCACCCAAATATAGTAATAATGCTCCCTGCTGTGCTATCCCACTTTGTTAAATGCCCCTACTGTGCCTCCATATAGTAATTATGTCCCCTGCTTTGCTCCCATATAGTAATGTCTCCTACTGTGCCTCCATATAGTAATAATGTCCCCTGCTGTGCTTCCATATAGTAATGTCTCCTACTGTGCCTCCATATAGTAATAATGTCTCCTGCTGTGCCCCCACATAGTAATACTACCTCCTGCTGTGCCCCTCATATAGTAGTAATGTCTCCTGCTGTGCACCCAAATATAGTATTATTGCCCCCTGCTGTGTCCCCCATAGTAAAAATGCCCCCCCCCCCCACTTCTATGCCCCTATATAGTAATATAGCAGCTACTGTACCCACCATAGTAATAAAGTTCCCCCCTCTGCCTACAATAAACCTGCTCCCTACACACTACCCCATCTGACCCCCCACACACACACTACCCCCATTTGCCCCCCTACACACACACACTACCCTCATCCTCCTCCCCCTACACACACACACACACACTACCCCCATCCTCCTCCTCCTACACACACACTACCCCCATCCTCCTCCTACACACACACTACCCCCATCCTCCTACACAAACACACACACACACACACACTACCCCCATCTTCCTCCTCCTACACACACACACTACCCCCATCCTCCTCCTCCTACACACACTACCCCCATCCTCCTCCTCCTACACACACTACCCCCATCCTCCTCCACCTACACACACTACCCCCATCCTCCTCCACCTACACACACTACCCCCATCCTCCTCCTCCACACACACACACTACTCCCATCCTCCTCCAACACACACACTACTTCCATCCTCCTCCTACACACACACTTCCCCCATCCTCCTCCTCCTACACACACACACTACTCCCATCCTCCTCCACACACACTACTCCCATCCTCCTCCTCCACCACACACACTACCCCCATCCTCCTCCTCCTACACACACACTACCCCCATCCTCCTTCTCCTACACACACACTACCCCATCCTCCTCCACACACACTACCCCCATCCTCCTCCTCCTACACACACACTACCCCCATCCTCCTCCTCCACACACACACTACTCCCATCCTCCTCCTCCCACACACACACTACTCCCATCCTCCTCCTCCCACACACACACTACCCCCATCCTCCTTCTCCTTCACACACATTACTCCCATCCTCCTACACACACACTACCCCCATCCTCCTCCTCCTACACACACTACCCCCATCCTCCTCCACACACACTACCCCCATCCTCCTCCTCCACACACACACTACTCCCATCCTCCTCCACACACACTACTCCCATCCTCCTCCTCCCACACACACACTACCCCCATCCTCCTTCTCCTACACACACACACTACCCCCATCCTCCTACACACACACTACCCCCATCCTCCTCCTCCTACACACACACTACTCCCATCCTCCTTCACACACACTACTCCCATCCTCCTCCTCCCACACACACACTACTCCCATCCTCCTCCTCCTCCTACACACACACACACTACTCCCATCCTCCTCCACACACACTACTCCCATCCTCCTCCTCCACACACACTACTCCCATCCTCCTACACACACACTACCCCCATCCTCCTTCTCCTACACACACACACACACACACTACTCCCATCCTCCTACACACACACTACCCCCATCCTCCTTCTCCTACACACACACACACACACACACACTACTCCCATCCTCCTACACACACACTACCCCCATCCTCCTTCTCCTACACACACACACACACACACACACACTACCCCCATCCTCCTTCTCCTACACACACACACACACTACCCTCATCTGACCCATACACACACATAGAGTACTACCTGATCACCATTCCCCACACACTATCCCTGCAGACCCAAACACACACAGTAACTCCCCCGGGGGTTACAATACTCACCCCCGTGCAGCAGTCTGAGGTAAAGGAGCGCGGCGCGGGAGAAGCCTGACGCTGCTACAGCCAGTGTCGGACTGGAGTGCCTTGGCCCACCAGGGGAAATCATTCTTGGGGCCCACCCTTCTGCCACCGCACTTATCTATGGTAACATTAATAAGGGTCCATTAACACGGCGTGATATGGGGCAGCATAGGGCTGCAAATGATTGCTAATCAGCAGGGCAGGTGATGTGCAGCCGACAGCAATGATCTTAGCCGCACAAAAGATCAAATCAGTCGACTATGGGACATTTGCTTGCATGTCAGCAGATCTCTGGCACTTTTACATGGGCCGATCATCGGCTGAATTGACTTCCTAGGAGCGCTTGTTACCAATTATTGGCCGGTGTAATTGGGCTATAAGACAATTTTTTTTGCATGATAGCACTGTATACTTAGATACAAGTCATACAGCTACCAATAACACCAGTATACAAAGAGCAAATATCCCCACACATATTACCGCTACATAGTAACTGACCAAATCCTGTCTATCAAGACCGATATTACCAATAAACCAGTATACAGGAGGGAAATAGTATCACCATACATATTACCGCTATACTGTTACTGACCAAATCCTGTATACTGAGACCAATATTACCAGTATACAAGGGGGAAATATTACCGCAACACCACAACCATTGCTACCATATTGTTACTGACCAAATCTGGTATACTAAGACCAATGAACACCACACCAGATTACAAGTAACAAATAATACCCCCACATACTGACTAACACCACCACATACTGACTAACACCACCAAATACTGACTAACACCACCGCTGCTACTGAATAAAATCCTCTGAAAAAAAAGATCAATATCCCCTCATACAGTCATATAGAGGTAGCCCCAGCTCTACACTATATACGTTACAGTGCACATAGATTTAGTGACTCACAGGGGGATGTCTTCTCTGATCGGAGTTCTTCCCTTTTCATCTTCTTCTCCATCTGTCCTGGGCCGTTATGAGAGCTTCTCCGAGCCACGAATCCACAGAATCTGCGAGAGAAATATATTAGGCTCCTCACTCTGTCACCATCCTCATCTCTCTACAAACTACACATCTGTATTGTCCCCTTTACACCTTCTCTCAGTGATTAGCCCTGACTATTTGTAGCGTGTGTATGTGTGTGTGTGTGTGTGTGTGTATATATATATATTAGTGTACACACCTTGTAGATGGCCCCTTGTTCAGTTCTCCATATAGATGGCCCTGTGTGCCTCTACTATAGTAGAGATCCCCCTCTGTGTAATCCCCTTACAGTAGATGACAACCTCTGTGCATTCCCTATATCAGGGGTAGGGAACCTCTCCAGCTGTTGCAAAACTACAACTCCCATCATGCCTGGACAGCCACAGCTAAAGCTGTAGTTTTGCAACAGCTGGAGAGCCAAGGTTCCCTATTCCTGCCCTATAGTATATAGCCCCCTCTGTGTAGTCCCCTTATAGATGACCCCTCTGTGTAGTCCACTAAAGTAGATGCCCCTCTCTGTGCATGCCCTATTGTATACACACCGCACCCAGTATAGTTACCCTTATAGATGCCCCCCATTGTTGTCCCCCTCTGTGTAGTGCCCTTTATAGATGCCTCCTCAGTGTTGTCCTCCTTATAAATTGCCCCCAACCAGTGTCCCTTCTAGATGGCTCCCTGTGTTATCCCCCTTATAACTGGCCCGCTTGTGTTATCCATCCCCCCATATAGATAGCCCCCTTATGTTGGCCATCCCTACCCCCCATATAGCTCCTTATGTTGTCTATTCCCCCGTATAGCCCCCTTAGGTTGTCCTTGCCCCATATAGCCCCTTATGTTTTCCTTCCCCTGTATATAGCCCCTTATGTTGTCCTTCCCCTGTATATAGCCCCCCTTATGTTGTCCTTTCCTGTATACAGCCCCCTTATATTGTCCTTTCCTGTATATAGCCTCTTATGTTGTCCTTCCCCTGTATATAGCCCCCTTATGTTGTCCTTCCCCTGTATATAGCCCCCTTATGTTGTCCTTCCCCTGTATATAGCCCCCTTATGTTGTCCTTCCCCTGTATATACCCCCCTTATGTTGTCCTTCCCCTGTATACAGCCCCCCTTATGTTGTCCTCCCCTGTATACAGCCCCTTATGTTGTCCTCCACCCTGTATACAGCCCCCATTATGTTGTCCTCCCCCTGTATACAGCCCCCCTTATGTTGTTCTCCCCCTGTATACAGCCCCCTTATGTTATCCTCCCCCTGTATACAGGCCCCCCTTATGTTGTCCTCCCCTGTATACAGCCCCTTATGTTGTCCTCCACCCTGTATACAGCCCCCATTATGTTGTCCTCCACCCTGTATACAGCCCCCATTATGTTGTCCTCCCCCTGTATACAGCCCCCCTTATGTTGTTCTCCCCCTGTATACAGCCCCCTTATGTTATCCTCCCCCTGTATACAGGCCCCCCTTATGTTGTCCTCCCCCTGTATATAGCCCCCCTTATGTTGTCCTCCCCCTGTATACAGCCCCCCTTCTGTTGTCCTCCCCTGTATATAGCCCCCCTTCTGTTGTCCTCCCCCTGTATATAGCCCCTTATGTTGTCCTCCCCCTGTATATAGCCCCTTATGTTGTCCTCCCCCCTGTATATAGCCCCTTATGTTGTCCTCCCCCCTGTATATAGCCCCTTATGTTGTCCTCCCCCCTGTATATAGCCCCTTATGTTGTCCTCCCCCCTGTATATAGCCCCTTATGTTGTTCCCCCCCTGTATACAGCCCCCCTAATGTTGTCCTCCAACCTGTATACAGCCCCCCTTATGTTGTCCCCCCCCTGTATATAGCCCCCCTTATGCTGTCCTCCCCCTGTATACAGCCCCCCTTATGTTGTCCTCCCCCTGTATATACCCCCCCTATGTTGTCCTCCCCCTGTATACAGCCCCCCCCCCCCTTATCTTACCCCCTCTGATAAAAATAAAAAAAACCCCACAAGACTACTCACCCAACCACACGATCCCCCGTCGGTCGCCGGCCTCCTCTTCTCCTGACAGGTGAGCAGCTCCGTTGCGAAGTGCCGCCAGCGCCATCACTGACCTCAGTGTGCGCCGTGGTGGCTGGGACTTCCGGTATTCGCTCCATGAACCGGAAGTCCTAGCCGCCGCGGTGCACACTGAGGTCAGTGATGGCGCTGGCGGCACTTCGCAACGGAGCTTGCGACACTCTTGTGATCGCAAGCAAATCTCTGCTTGCGGTCACAAGAGTGATTGACAGGGCGGGAAGCCTACGGCTTCCCGCTCTGTCAATCAGAACACTTCCTTACATTTAACTGGAAGCGATTGTTGCGATCGCTTCCAGTTAAAAAGGGAGGTGCGGCCCCCGGCCCCCCTAGGAGATTTCTGTACTCTCTAACAGACTGACACTTTGTAAACTTTTTGTAGACATACTTATTTTTATAAATTATATTTAACCTATAACAATCTATTTTTACTGATATTTATCAATCCAGGTGTTTATTTATTATTTATTCATACTTATATACATTCCTAATTTAATTATTTATAGTTCGTTCACCTTCCCTAAGGATAGATGTCCACCATAAAGTATTTATTCTATAGATATTTGTAACTTTTTCACCGCTATTACAACTATACTATTTGTATCTATTATACTTATAGCTACCCTGTACCTTATATTAGGGAAGCGCCGAGTGTTTATGTATTCTACGGCTCTGCCAGACGTATTAACTATTAGTGAATTGCGCCTAGTAAACAACTCCGTCCAAACTCTCGTGGGAACCGAGATTTGAATATAGACGCTATGTCACGTATATTACATTTCTGTTTAGCGTAACCGCTAAACTAGAGATTCGCTCATCTCTAGTCCTCGGAGGAGCTACGTTGACGCATCTGTGCAAGTGTTGTGTAGAGTTGTGCATATATTCTAGCACAACCTTTTCAGGGGAGTAGGATAACCCCCAGACCTCTGCACACTTCTACAGAAGAATTATCTGAGATATTGCACAAGGGAACGCCCTTGTCTTTCTTTTTTGTTAACCAGCACCTGACAGTTTTATCTTTGGCTGGTTTTTATTGTAGTTGGAGTTGTTTCAAGGGGTAGCGAGGGGGCATCCCATATCCAAAAGTCGAGTTAGCCACAAAAGTACTTAACTTAGTGAGCTCTGCCAGTTGGTTAGATGAGAATACCATTTTAAGTAAAGAAGTTTGCCAAAATTCAGCTAATCTCCCATGTCTGTCTTTTACCTATTTCTCACAATAAACGACACCCCACATACCATCAGAAAAGATAGTTACCTATAGTTACATAGTTAAAGGGGTACTCCAGGGGGGGGGGGCTATTTTGGGATCTGGCCAGGGAGAAGGTGGCTGAGAGAAAAGACGTCCACTCACCTCTCCGGATCCAGCGGCGGGCCCCGGCCCCTTCCTCCTGGTGTCTGACGCGGGCTCGAGATGGGACATCACAAGTCAGTCAGTGACAGAGGCCGGATCTGAGCGGACTTGAAACGGATCCCGCCTCTGTCACTGACTGGCTGAGCGGACTTAAGACGTCACGTCTCGAGCCCGCGTCAGACACCAGGAAGCGGCCGGGGACCGGAGCGCCGCGATACGGGACCCGCCGCTGGATCCAGGGAGGTGAGTGGACGTCTTTTCTCTCAGCCACCTACTCCCTGGCCAGATCCCAAAATAGCCCACTTGCTGGAATACCCCTTTTATAGGGTTGAAAGAAGACAAGAGTCCATCCAGTTCAACCTAAAGGAATCCTACTATGTTGATCCAGAGATAGGCGAAACCCCCTGTGAGGCAGATTCTAATTCCCCCATCACAGGGAAAAAATTCATTGCTATATGCTATACAGCATTAACCCACATAATAAAACCACTAATAGTGAAACAACTATTCCCAGCCACCACACAGGTGTCCTCTTCCTAGCAACACCTGTACACCCTCAGTAATACATATGGGGGAGATTTATCAAACTGGTGTAAAGTAGAATTGTCTTAGTTGCCCCTAGCAACCAATCAGATTCCACCTTTCATTCTTCACAGACTCTTTGAAAAATGAAAGGCGGAATCTGATTGGTTGCTAGGTGCAACAAAGACAATTCTACTTTACACCAGTATGATAAATCTCCCCCATAGTGTCCCTAATATAATCCTTATTACCTGTGCCCTAAACCTAGGCAGAAGGATATCCCCAAAAAAAGAAACTTGTTTTTGGACGCCCTGACTAGAGCTATGGACCGTTGTGTTGGTACAAAGAATCTCCTAAAGTTATGAAGGCTATTATGTTGTCATTTTGTTCCTAGCCACCCTCTTACCCTCTTACACATTGGGAGTATTGGATAGTACATGGGGATATTGCATGGGCATTAGGTTTGATTTATACCTGTGTCGGAGGCTCTGACTGGTACATGGCATGTTGCACTAATTTATCTGGTAAAATGCCGGGCCTCATGCAGAAAACCTAATGGACTCTGTTTTATGTCAGTGGGGTCCTTTAGATGTCATTTAGGGATGGTCCGAACCGAGTTCAGTTCAGGTTCGTACGAACACGAACTCTCGGAAATGATTCCCGCTGTCTGCCCGCACCGTGGAGAGGGTGGATACAGCGGGAGGACCGCCTGGAAAACTGGGATACAGCCATAGCCATAGGCTGTATCCCAGTTTTCCAGGTGGTCCTCCCGCTGTATCCACCAGTTGCACGGAGCGGGCAGACAGCGGGAATTTGATGCCGAGCGTTCGGGTTCATACGAACCCGAACCTCGGCAGTTTCGGACCATATCCAGTTTCCTTTTTGCCGTTTTGCTCCAAAGACAGAGCATAAACAATTAGTTGACAGTCCAGCAAATTGTTTTCATTAGGTAAAAGTTTACTGAGGTGATACATGACAGTATAAAAAATAAAACTAAAGTCCTTTACTGTTGAGACTAAATACAGTTCACTGAGAACAGAAGATATAGAACATGTAGGTTTTTTAGTAAGCAGCAATGGTCTGATCCAGCCAGGATCTCAGGGAGGTGACTCGAGCGTATACTGCAGGAGAAGAAGGAGAACAAGTAGGACTTCCAAATGATACAATGCCAGCCAAGGTCCAAGCTCCATTTCTCTGGCATACAAGAGGCCCACCAGAGTCACCCTGAAAATTAGAAGAAAAGACGTAAGTATATGTGTATGAATAGAAGTTTCTTTCTATGGGTTATGTTAGGTGCACATTAGCTTCTTTACATGAGCTTCAGTATAATGAGGGATAGTTCAGGATCTCAGATGCAATATCTACATGTGATCAGGGAATGCAAACACATATAGGAGACCCGAGGATGTTAATACTCCTCTAATACTGACCCATATAAATATATTTACTACAGATGAACAGATCTTGTTGGTTTATTATTTAATATGGAAATTAGATTTTTTTTTTTTTTAATCCAACTGGAAGCCCTGACAGTGATGAGGAAAATGGCCAAAAAATATATTTCAGGAGGTTTTGCTTAAACAGTCAACATTTTGGATTTGATGGCCGATTTGGATTCGCCCTATACTCCCTGACTCAGGGGTAGAGATTCTGGCTCACGGACTAAAAGAGGGTAAGGGCCCTATTCCACAATAACGATAATCGTCCGGATCGGCCCCATTTGGCCCGATTCGGACGATTATTGTTCGGTGAAATAGAGAGAACGATCAGCCGATGATCGTGTCATCGGCTGATCGTTCATTTAGGGCCAGACCTAAAATCATCATTCCCCCACCGCGCATCGCTACGGTTGAATAGCGGTGCGCGGCGGGCGACCGACGTTTTGAGAAGAAGCAGCAGCAGCATCATCATACATTACCTGGCTGCAGGGCTTCTTCTCCGCGCTGTCTTCATCCCCGGGTCCCGCGCTCTATCTTCTGAATAGCAGGTCAGCTGACGGAGAGCTCAGCCAATCACAGGCCGGGACCGCCGCGGCCTGTAATTGTGTGGCCTGTCAGCTGACCGGCCACTCAGAAGATAAAGCGCGGGGGACCCGGGGAGGAGACGGAGCGGAGGACAAGCCCTACAGCCAGGTAATGTATGATGCTGCAAGGACATCGGTAACGATGTCTTTGCAGCCCTCGCTCAACGATCATCGGGCCGTGGAATAGGCCCAGGCCCTAGCAGATCGCCGCTCGTTTACATCGTTGAATGGGGCCCTCCTCGTCCCGTGGAATAGGACCCTAAGTGGCAATGCCTTGCATCTTCACTAATGTCTGTAGACCAGACGGTAAGCAACAATGTATAACTCAGCTTTGTTTCATGTTCAGGAGCTGGGACTTTCCTCAAAACTGATCTAGTAAGTACAAGGCATACGCTGTATATCTGACTTTATGAGGGACCATTAGGATGTACAATGTGGTGGTCAGTGTATTGCAGCGTGTTGAATGTGCCTGTTGTTTATGATTCCTCTCCCTTTATGAATCTAGTATATACTAGAGCAGAGTCTCAAGTGTTAGTTGTCAACCATGACCAGGCTTTGACAGGTTTGTCAGGCAGTCAAAAGGCCTTATTACTCGGAGGAGCAAGCAAGCGCCGACAGGTCAGTTTTCACTTGCTCATTGTTCCCCGTGGGGGGCCATGGAGAGCTGCGAAAGGGGAGCCCATAAGAGATAGTGGCGAAACTATAACATGGACCGTCAACCAGCAAATCGTCTTTATCGTTGTAGTTTTTTTGAACATATTGAGAGACAAGGATCAGCCAACATTGTGCATGTCGGCTGATCATTGCCTTTTACCACTAGCTAAACACCAAGCGATTATCGGCCGTAACAGCTAATAATCGACCAAATATAGAAGATAATCGCTTGGTATAATAGGGCCTCTATCTATATCTATCTTCCCAGTCAAAAAAAGTCAGAGGAGAGAAGGACCGTGCATGTTGGATTTTTATTAACCCCCCCTCCCCCCATGCTATTGTTCTGGGAGTGATAACACAACACTAGAGGAGTATTGTACAGGGAGGGAATGTCATGTATTAAAAAACAAAACAAAACTGAGATTTAACTCCTAAATGAACATCCGGCAAACAGTTCTTGCAAATGTAAGGCCGTCTTAAAAGTATAAGTAAAGGGAGGCCCTTTATTACATTTGGTTGTACTATTGATTTGTGCAAAGTGTAGTGCCTATATATATTATATAACTACATAGAATGGCTGAAAAAACACGTCCATCAAGGTTAGCCAAGGAATAGGGAGAAGGTGTGGATGAAAGGATGGTATATGGGGAACGAAAGACAAGGGGGGAGATTTATCAAAAATGGTGTAAAGTGAAACTGGCTCAGCTGCCCCTAGCAACCAATAAGATTCCACTTCTCATTTTCCAAGGAGTCTGTGAGGAATGAAAGGTGGAATCTGATTGGTTGCTAGGGGCAACTGAGTCAGTTTCACTTTACACCATGTTTGATAAATCTCCCCCAAGAATTCTATACGTCTACATACAAACAAATGCCATTATTCTCTAAAAAATCTGTCAAAAGTACAAGAAACTGGAGTATTGTGAGTAAAGTAGGTTATAAACTGAACATGAGCAGAGATGTTTGGTGTCATACCATGCAGGAAGAGGCTCCAGATGCTCCAGCACAGATCATGTTGCTCTCGATTTTGATTTCAATTTCATTTCCGAGGTATGTCTGACAGTCAGTATGGGTGACAATAGGCAGAGCCACCTGCTGCAGTTTACTTGGACTTGTTCCGGCTTAAAGGAAAAACAACATTTCCATCATTTCTCTGAAATTCTGTAGATCACAGTGGGGTTATTTGATACCTGGCTCGGTATCACTAGATTTGGTTACACATTAAGCTGGGTTCACACTACGTATATTTCAGTCAGTATTGTGGTCCTCACTATTGAGTGGATTAAAAACACAGAAAGGCTCTGTTCACACAATGTTGAAATTGAGTGGATGGCCGCCATATAAAAGTAAATAACTGCCATTATTTCAATATAACAGCCGTTGTTTTAAAATAACAGCAAATATTTGCCATTAAATGGCGGCCATCCACTCAATTTCAACATTTTCAACATTGTGTGAACAGATCCTTTCTGTGTTTTTAATCCTTTCCTGGTTTTGGTTGCAATAAGAGGACCACAATACTGACTGAAATAAACGTAGTGTGAACCCTAAAAGAAAATAATAGCCTAAATAACTGTATTGGGTAACATTTTTTTTTTATATCTGTCACTATTGTCTGGTAGTATATACTTACCTTCGCCATCTGTGTCACCCCATCCAGTAGTGACACATCTCTCCCCAGCACTGAATACATCGGCACTAGCGGCAATGCACACAGGGGACACCCGAGCGGTGATAGTAGCAGGGCTGCTCAGCTTCACAAGTGCAATGTCATTTACAGCAGTTAAAAAACTAAACCCAGGGTGTGAGAAGACCTGTAAAAAAAAAACAAAAAAAAAACACTTTAAATTCACTTTTTATGATAGTAAGTGCATTTTTATATTTAAAAAGGCAAAATGAACGAATCATAAAAAAATAAATAAATAAAAGAAATCAAAGGTTTCTACTTACCCTAGCAATGGATTTAGTCTGAATAGGCTCAGCATTGCTGGAAAGGTCATATTCACCCAGAACTACATGGTCAGAGGTACTGTATATAGAGATGTACAACCATATTACTTTTCTGGTGTTATATGATATTTATGATATCTAGAGTTCTATAATATCACGCATACAGTTTTATCACCACTTCTCTCTATTAGTAGGATATACACAAAGCTTTACTCTACAATGGACAGTATATTATACTTTCCTCATATATATATAGTAATTACTTTATGAATATTCACAATCATTCCCTCGGGTCATTGTTTCCAGGTAAAGCCGCCACGTCAGTGTGAGGAGAGCCCTTATAATGAAGTCCATGTAGCTTAGCAAAGTATTGGGATATATGAGTAGATGTGGCTGGTTTCTCCTACCTCCACTATGTATGGTAAGTGTCTTTATCTTTACTAGAGATGAGTGAATTTACAGTGTTCTCCAATCTTATACAGGCAGTGGGGTTTAAATACAGAGCATCCATGTTCGCACTAACCCGAATTTACAGTAAATTTGCTCATCTCTAATCTTTACATCATATAATTGGGTTAAATGATGTCAGAATCCGTGTAAGGGCTGTGGCGGCATCCCGTGCTATGGGCCACTGCCACACTCGCTCTCCGCTATCTGTGGACACCGGAGCCCACATGCCCGCTTCACCTTTGGCACCTCAGTGCTCCACGTTTCTTTGATGTGTTTTCCTCGCCAATGTGTGAATCCCCACCTTCTGGGGCATGCGAGTGTCGTCGTTCCCAGATTTAAATAGATAGTACTTCCTTAATTTGTTACTGCACACCAGCACACCCCTATAAATTCCTGCCTCCACCCTGACACTGTGTTAGAGTCTCTCATTGTTATTCTTATAGTGTGGTCCCAACTCTCCCATGACTCCTGCCCATGATTCCTGCCTGTGAGTCCTGCCATTCATGACTGTTGCCCTGACTCCAGCTGTGAATCCTGCTGCAATACTGCCTGCCAGCCTACGTGTGCCTCCAGCTGCACCTTGCCCGCCACCGCTAGTAAGCCAAGCCAGGGATATTGACCTGGAGGTCACCTGCCACCGCAAGTCCAACCCACCTTGCGGTGGACACTGGTTAAAACCAGCAGCCCCTTAGGGGCCTATTCTACTGAGCGATAATCGGCCGAATTGGCTGTGGAATAGAGACAAGGATCAGCCAATGATCATCGGCTGATCGTTTATTTAGGTTCAAACCTAAAATCATCGGGCGCCCACCGACCGACGATCTTACAAACACCATACATTACCTACACATGTTGCAAGGCTTCTCTTGTGTTGCTTTTTCCTCCTGGTCCCGCGTGCAGCAGCATCTTCGGTGTGGCCTGTCTTAGCTGACAGACCGCTCAGCCAATCACTGGCCAGGACCACTGCGGCCAGTGATTGGCTGAGCAGTCTGTCACCTAAGACAGGCCACACCAAAGTTGCTGCTGCACACGGGACCGGGAGGAAGAAGGAGCATAGAAGAAGCTCTGCAACATGTGTAGGTAATGTATGGTGTTTAAACAAGGGCTGCAAGGACATCGCTAAACGATTATCGTCCGTGGAATAGGCCCAGTAAACGAGCGCCGATCTAGAAGATCGGCGCTCGTTTACATTATTGACTGGGCCACCCATCGGCCCGTGGAATAGGACCTTTAGAATCCAGTCCCTGGTGTGGCTTAGTCATTGCTAGTGGTGGTACAGTGGGTCCACAACTCCTAGCGTTACAATCAGTAAACTAAATATTATAGGAATTAGTGAATTAATTTCTTAAAGATAACATTACAATAACATTTATTCTACCAACTTGTAGTGGTCACAGCTGGCAGCATGGGTCACAGTAACCCATGAAGGCTGGTCTATCTATGGTTTAAAAGAGCTTTACTATACAATACATGATACATAACTTACCTGACCTCACAGTGAGCAGCAGTGACAACCCAGAGATCGCTGATCAGAGAACCACCACAGTAGTGATATCCACTGCTCTGATGTTTAAACAAAACCACAAGAACAATGTTATGTTTTACCATCGAGGATTTCACTTTTTAGAAATTTTACAATTGATTTAATAAAATATCTTCTATTTGTAAACCTGATATATTAGAATGTATAGAATATTATACAGTGTGACTGAAGATGTGGCACTCAGCAAAACTTATTTCCATAATTCAGATGGGGGGATGGAGACTCAGCCCTCGAGTCTCTATCCCGCGATCTTAATCATGGAATTAGGTTTCAGTTCATCTTCATTCTACACTGTATGCATACGTAAACTTCATATGCAGAGCACCGCACAACTTTGCGCGCATTTGAGCTTAGCTGCAGCTGGTTGTGAACTGCATATGAGTGCCATATATTTTTTGAGCCTTAGGGTATGTTCACACTACGGAATCTGTCAATTTTTTGGGTGGACGGCGGAATTCACCAACAAATATCATTGACTCTATGAAACGGGTGGAACTTCAAGCGAAGGACCCCCGGCGGAACCTGCTTGAAGCCTCTGTGCAGATTCCGTAGTGTGAAGGTATCCTTAGTGAGTAGCACTGAGGTGATCTTTTCTACTTAGTCTTATTGTTTATATAGAACAGTTCCCAAGAAATGTCCATTAAGAAATGAACCAATAGATAATAACCTAAAGGTAGCTAAAGACAGGGACACAGGGACATGTAAAAAGTGGGATCTCATGTGCTGTGGACCCCACTGATCAGGAGAACGAGAGGGAAGCAGTTTATGGCAGTGCACTTCACTTCAGCCCATAATCTCTGTGATCCCCATTGACTTTGGCTGCACATCTCTCTGTGTAATAAAAGATGTTTGGATAATGGATGATTAAAAGGGCTTCCAGAACATTACTAGCGATGTCCGTGCAGCCCTGGCCATGTAATTATCGAGCCATGAGTCACAAAACCTCAATTCTATGACTTTGGCTTATATTACTGCTGATTCCCGCCTTTAACACAAGATGAAAGAACAGTATATGAACTAATTCTAAGCTCTGTAGATATGAACATGGCTATGTAACCACACACTCCATAAAGTCTCCTTATCAGTAATCTTTTAGTATTGGATATTAGAATGTTAGTGTGCTGGAGGCAAATACTCTTACTATAAGTGGAAAAATGTGGCTTGGAAATCTGAGCTCTATCCAATTCTAGCTATGAGTACTGGGTATGGTGAGGTCCGGGGATTTTTACCAGGTGTTAAGTAACATGTCTGTTCTCTTTTTTACTTTTATATTGTGGACATTAAAATAAGTAAATTATACAGTATATAAGATCCCAGTACATTACCTGCAGAGACACCTGCCATGGCCAGGACCCAGAAACTGCATCCTCACCATTCACAATCCTGGCATAACCAGAAATGACTGGCTTGATGCTTGGCACACCACAACCTGAGGAATAAGTACATAATAGCTATCAATGGAAGGAACTAGTCATCTCCATAATATATTATAATACTGAATGCCTCTACTTACCATAGCTGCCCCCTAACAGGACAAAGCAGGACAGAAGCCACAGAAATGCCATAGTGAGAAGTGGAGGATGAACGGGATTTGTGCAGCTTATATATCCACAAGTAGCCATTCACACATAGAGCTTTACTAGAGATAGGAGCGTCCATGTTCTTATTACACAACCTTGTACTGATATAGAAAATGTCGAAATGTGGAGGTAGAGGAAACTGTGTGAGTGAGACAGGTGTTACCAGAGGAGCAGGACGTCATTGTATCCACATTATGTGAGCAGTTATTTATAGCTGTATTGAGTTAAAAGTTTTATAGCTATAGATTTGTGTTATGTTTTTGACATAGAAAAGTAGCAAAGTATAAAATGTGTGTGGAATCCTCAAGATTGTCCCATCTTGCTCCACTGTATGTTCCATCATAAAATGCTTATCATGACATATCCCCCTAGTAGTTATTTAGTATCATTTATAAATTATGTAGTAATTAAATTTACATAGTAGATTAAGCATAATACTAACATGCTCCTTCTTATATAGGATATCACCTAGCATGGCAAGACAGACCAGAGGACAGAAAATATTATACGACTGAGCCTGAAAAGTAATATAAAATTAGAATTATGGGGGGGGGGGGGGGGGGGGGGCATTGGGGTTTGGTCCTGTAACATTAAGGTTGCAGAAGCCATTCTATGGCCTTCCTTCCCTGCTTGCACTTGCTTTGCGGGGTTTGTGGTCGACGACCAACACAGTGTTGAGTTAGTGAAGGGACTTATGTGATCCGGGGGTCCTGCATGTGGTACATGAGGCAATATGATTTGATCAAATTATATACCAATGTCCTGGCGTTGGTTTTTAAATAAAGCCAAGAGGCACTGGTGTCGGCCATAGGTGTGAGGTGCAGCAGCTCCTTTCTCTCCATGTCATATTTAACTTTTCTCTCTTTTCTGAGTGCTAGCACTCCTCCGGATAAGACCCATGTGACCCCAATCAGCAGGAAGCACTTGTGCACACATGGCAAGTACCTCCTATTCTTCCCTTTCTACCTGCAGAGACAATGGTGAGCAGTAAGACCATGTTCACACTTGTGTTGCTTGGTGGCAGCATTTTCCGCCGGCGGTGCCTGCTGGGTTGGGGGGGGGGGCGGGGGGCTTGTGGTTTGGTCCAGTGACATTGGGGTTGCAGGGCCATTTTATGGCCTCCCTTCCCTGCTTGCGCTCACTTTGTGGGGTTTGCGGTCGCAGACACAGTGTCGAGTTTGTGTAAGGACTCATGTGATCCAGGGGACCTGCACGTGGTACATGAGACAATATGGTTTGATCAAATTATATGTATTATTAGTAGGCTCTCTAGCATGACCCCCTTGGAACGGCTAAATCATAACTCTTTAGTATTGTGTAGATCAATGTAGATCAGTATGGTGTTACTGTGGTAGTGTATAAATGCAAACAATAATGGTAAATATATCGGTAAAATTTACTAAAGCGTATATCACACCATATACATGCAAAAAGTATAACATAGAGCAAATAATAATAATAATAATAATTAAAAAACATATAGGGTTAAAAAAATATGTATCTGTAAAATATAATATATAAATATCTATAGCATGATTCTTGGGATGTCAATAGAGAAATACATAGTTTTATCTATTGGCGACTTTGCAGGGCCCTTGCAGGTCGCCGATGTTTATGACCACTGTGTTTGTATTTGGTTAGTTGTCAGTCCACTATTTGATATAATGGTATATATTGTAACAGTTAATGATTGTTGTTTCCGTTAATAAATAAGATGTATACCATATAAAGAATTGGTGAATGTCCACCTCTCACCAGTCCCGTGGCTCTAGGTCTGCGCTGTCTGGCTCTAGGTCTGCGCTGGATGCATTCTCAATGCATCCAATGTGGACAAAACAGGTGAGAAATGAGGACTGATGTAGTATATGAAACACAGTGCATCGCTATATTATATTCAGCAAGTTATTGCAACTCATAGACATGTTTCAGAACAATACTCTGTTCTTTCCTCAGTAATGAGTTGCAAAAAAATCTGGTTTGATCAAATTATATACCAACATCCTGGCGTTGGTTTTTAAATGTAGCCGAGAGGCATTAGTGTCAGCCATAGGTGTGAGGTTAATAATAGGGATATGTTTTATACAACAGTAACATCTAGTGACTAAGCGTGATAGCTACATTATATTAGTCACTGCTAAACTATATTAGTCACAATTTTGCAGGCAAAGAGCGAGACACTGAGCAGCGTTGAACTCGTATCCACGAGATGCTGTGCTCTAGTAATATCTCGTTCATTGCAATAGGGACATTTCTATATCAAACTCACCAAATTCTGTAACATGCTGATACTTCTATTGTAGACAGACTGGCTTCCAGTAAATTTATCTTATAGATACTTTCCATTCATAGGGCGATCCTTGTTGTGTGACACTCTAATTCCGGCACTCTAGCCCCGTAGACAATAGTGACGCAATTAGCGAGTGGCCAAGAAGTGGATTGCACTCCCATTATGCTCTCTCCCCAGCCGTTTCTTCATATCGTAGTTGGACCTACTGTAATATATATCTTTACACATAATTTCAGGTACCCTTTAAATCCCCCAAAACTCCATTTTTTCAGAGGCAGGGACATAGTTTATCTACAGTAAACTAGGGATGCTTTAACCATTCACTGCATTTGGCCTAGTGAATCTACAGTATGGATAGATGCAATTTTAATGCCGTAAAAAATGTCACACATTTTTAAGGACACCTGATTTGGGGAAAAATTTCTTTTTTTTTGCCCGTCACCACTAAGGAGTGTGTGTCTTCAGTATAGAAGAGCTGTGGTATATCTGTAATGAGTTTTTAGCCGTATTTGTTAAATGTGACTTTCAAGTTACAATTTTTTTTCCACCTCTACTCCACACAATAAGTGGTGTACAAACTATACATCTGTCAGGACGGGAGGTCAGAGACAAGACTAGACAGTGAGCCCTAAAGCTAAACCCACCCATTGTCCCTACCTACTTGCCTCAGTCAGCCCTAGGTGGCCGCGGACAACCATGAAGACGTGTCCTACACTTAATAAGTGTAACACTGAACAAGATAGACAGACAAACACAATATGGGAGAGTCAACAACCAGGTCAGAACCAAAAGGACTATGCAGTACAAAATCAGGAAAGCAAACGAATAGTCAAAAGGTCAAGTGGGAGGTCAGGTAACGAGTCAAGCAAACAGAAGAAGTAAGAACAGGGATAGCAGGAAAAGACAGGGGGAGCTTGGATCAGGGTATGAACCTTAATTGCCAGCAGGGAATAACTGGCTCTGCTTTCATTTATGAGGATCAAGAGCCTGGTCCGGATCTTCATTGGACCAGCGCTCTGATCCTCAAGGTTCCAGACAGGTAGAGGTGTGGTGTACCCCTTGGGTGATGTTACATTGGAGGAGCGGAGGGTCATTTGCTAGATGTTGAGGTGTGATGCCACTTCTGTGGTGGTTGGCCGAGATACAGCCGGACCTCGAGGTATAAATATGTGACACCAGTGCCAGGTGAACACACAGGTGTGATGGCACGCCTGCTTTTATTTTATGAGGCTGATTGTACCCTTTTCAACTGTGGTCAGTGTCCTGCCAGGTTGCTACTGGGTCCCTTGGGTTAGAGTGATCACGGATGGCCAGAGTGGTGTAGTGACCCTCCTGGACTATCGGAACCTTCCACCCACAGGAAGGAAGTGTCCCAAGTTGCGGTGTGTGCTGTGTAGGTGGACTGCGAGAAATCTCACAGTCTCCTAAAGGTAGTTAAGCCGGTTTACTATTTGCAAATGTGCAGCAGGTAATACAGAGTCAATGATATAAGGTTTCTCTGGATAAAGCACTTGAAAACACACTTGCCAATCGTTCCAAATAAATACTTGAAAATACATTGACCAGATCTGTAGTGAAATTGCAGGGTAGTATATAGTTGTGTTGACTGAGTAGTGTTGAGTAGTATGAATAAACAGAGTAGCAGAGAGGAGGATGTCGTGAGAGTCTCAACCAATGTAGTACTGTGCTCTGCCGGGATGTTGGAGGATGAGGTAGAATACTTAGAAGAAGAAGAAGAAGAAGAAGACCTGTGCCCGTGTATTGACGTTTGACTTCAGTCTTCACACCACCTATGCCTATATTGGCTGAACCTTCCTAATGGGTTACACAGGCCCCAGACCTTGTTACCTGGGATGAGTGGAATGCTGAAGGTTCCCTGCTGACAACCGCGCTGTGAGATAGAGCTCATTGGCTTACTGCATCTTAGCTCTTTGGCTTCAGTGTATACTGTCCTGCACTGTAACTTCTCCTTGACCATGGCATGGGTTGAGGTTGTCTCTTGCTTCTCTTCTCCTAAGAGGCTTTAACACTGACTGGTGCTGTGTAGCATTACTTGTAGGAAAGTTGTGAGAGGTGTACTGTTTTGCGTCCTTCCCATGCGGGGTGCTAGCTAAGACTGATCTGAGGTATGGGGACCTAGCAGAGAGCCAGGGCCTAGATAGGACCACTGTGGAGAGCTATCTGGCTTGTGTCCTTCCTCCTCAATGTCCAACACGAAAGACCTTGTCTCCTCCTCCACCCATGTGACTTACTTCCTCCCAGCATGTAAGGTGCGCTGTGAGTGGGTGAAGAATGCTACAGAAGAAACAAGGAGTGAAGATAGGACAGAAAAAAACAAGAATCCTACTGGTCTACAGATTCTGGTGACAAACAAAGAAATGGTACCCCTTTATGTCCTTCAGCTGTGCGGCTTCCAAGTACACATACACAATATAGCGACATCTAGTGGCAAAACTTAATACTGCTTTCATAACCACAATAATACAATAAGTACAGACTTTTGCAAGGGGTGTATATACGTAACACCTGTAGTAGGACACCACAGATGCATCTGTCAATCAAAAAACACTGCTCAGCTGCAGCAATCAAGGACAGCAGTGAGCAGTGTAACTCCTGCATTGCCAGAAGGCTGGAAGAAAAGCGGGTGTGTCGACAAAAAGTAAAAACAAGCCCAGTTCATACCAGGCTCACTGCACATTCCTGACAACACCAAAAAGTGCATTGAAAAACTCCTCAAAGTTCGAGAGACAACTTGATAAATGTTGCGCTGCTGAGGCTGAAAGAAAGGAGAAGGCCGAAAGGAAAGGTTCTCCAATGCATCTCTATGATATAGCAATGTATTGGAGACCCTGACTTCCGGCCTCTTGAGCTACAGCGCTGAAACTGAAGAAGCTGTGCTACTTTTTTAATGCAAAATCTTTCACACATGTCTTGGTTAACCCCCAATCTATAAAAGATTTATCACCTCTAATAATATAATAAAGTAAAACGGTTATGAACATCTGGTTACGTCATGTGGTAATTGTGAGACCCGCTCCTCTCGTAACACCTGTCCCACCTACACATAGTTTCCTCTACCTCCACATTTCGACATTTTCTATATCAGTACAAGGTTGTGTAATAAGAACATGGACGCTCCTATCGCTAGTAAAGCTCTATGTGTGATTGGCTACTTGTGGGTATATAAGCTGCACAAATCCCGTTTATCCTCCACTTCTCACTATGGCATTTCTGTGGCTTCTGTCCTGCTTTGTCCTGTTAGGGGGCAGCTATGGTAAGTAGAGGAATTCAGTATTATAATATATTATGGAGGTGACTGGTTCCTTCCATTGATAGCTATTGTGTACTTATTCCTCAGGTTGTGGTGTGCCAAGCATCAAGCCAGTCATTTCTGGTTATGCCAGGATTGTGAATGGTGAGGATGCAGTTTCTGGGTCGTGGCCATGGCAGGTGTCTCTGCAGGTAATGTACTGGGATCTTATATACTGAATAAATGACTTATTTTAATATCCACTACATAAAATTAAAAGAGAGAACAGGCATGTAAGAGATTTCTGACACTCACTATGGCCGCCAATCATAACACAAAGTAGACTGAGCAGGTGAACTTCAATCTTATGTAGTTCGGCTCCATAGAGTAATTGTCTTCAGGAAACTAACATTGATTCCTACATGTATTACAAGGCTGTTACTGAAGAAGAATTAGGCATTGTGTTTGGTTATATAGCTATGTACATGTCTACAGATTCCAGAAGGAGCTTGTACTTGTTCTTTCATCTTGGATTAAAAGGGGTATTTCAAGAAATAGTTATATCCCCTATCCCCATTGCTGAGTGCTAAGCTTAGTTATGTTCGTAAGTCCTCTAGTTAGCAGTGAACAGAGATATGACTGAGCATGAATGCTGCCACCTCATATAATAAGGGCACAATTCTCCTAACTAGTGGGGTTGGATAACTTAGATTACATTAGGATAATCACTTTAAGCCTCCATCTTAAAGAAATCACTTTAACATATTTAAATATTGAATACTGAAAAATAACACATAAGCAATACTGATCTGCCCAGTAACCTGCTGCTATTCTGATGGTGCCCGCATCCCTGCTGCTCACCACTTCCTGCAGGAATCGCCTGATCAGCCAATCACAGACAGTGATTGGCTGATCAGGCATTTCCTGTATTTCAAGATATAGCTTAGAAGCAGTGACCGACGGGACCCCAAGCCCCATTGGAAGGCCAGCAGTTGGAGATTAGTAGGCTGTGTGTTGCTTATTTTTTATTTGCCCTGACTCCCTTAAAAAACTGTTCTTTCCCCTGAAAACCTAACCCTGGGTTATTTGTTCCAGTCCAAATAATAATACCTTGATAAACACTGAGCGCTTATTCAAAGTGAGGATACTGTCAGGATATAACTACACTGACATTGTGGACTGTTAATGGACCTCTCAGAGAACATCACTGGGGACTATTCTATATGTGTTCTAGAGTATTGGGAATTCTGGGATATCAGATGTTTGGTTATAGAACAATAAAGAGGAATAGAACAACAGAAAGGTAAAATCTTTGGTAGTGAAGCCGAACATTGTTCTCATGTATCTTTTTTATTAAATGTCTATAGACCAGCACCGGAGCCCACTACTGTGGTGGATCTCTGATCAGTGATCTCTGGGTTCTCACTGCTGCTCACTGTTCTGTCAGGTAAGTCTTGTATCATTTATTTTAGAGTAAATCTCTTCTGAAATCCCACAGAGCCATAGACAAAACAGTCTTGATGGGTATTTTTGATGTGAGACAACTATATGCTGCCAGCTGGGACCTTCACATGTTGGTAGAATAAATCCTCCTGACACCCTGACAAGTGACAAGGAATTTTAGCATGCTATCATTGGTAACTGACTACTACCTATAGTATTTAGTTTATGGTTTATCATATCATATGACCCATTGATGAGTATTAAAGTGGAGTTATGACATAAGGTATAAAACTAATATGCTGTGAAAGCAAATAGCAACACTTACCTTTCTGCCCCTGTTGTGAGTTGATTTTGGGTTCATATTTCTCTACTTCCTGGTTGTACCTCCTGGTTAAGCAGTTGCTCAGTACTGATATTTTAGCAGTCCTGCTAGTACCATACCCAAAGATCGCAGCACCTGCTTCATTCACTCCCTGTATGGTCTGTAGCATCATTCATCACAAGGCAGCATGCTGTGAACACAGATCCATCTTCCTAAATGTTCCAGTAAAGCTGTATGTGTATCTGTGTATAAGGCAAAGAGATGGTGGTGTAGGCTGAAAGGGCTGGTTATAGATGGTGACATCACTCAAAGGGTGGAACTGGAGCCCAGAGACATGATCCAGCCAGGTCCACTGTCATATGAGAGGAGGTTCCATTGTCGAGGGAGAGATAGGGACACATTTTGAAGTATTTTAACCATCCTGTCATTGTTGAATGACACAAGCGCACTGTAGCCAGAACTATTAGTGATAACAATGACCCTTTAGGTGAAATGATTGTAAATATTCCTAATAGTAATCACTGTATATAAATGAGGAATGAATAAAATACTGTCCATTGTGGAGAACATTTTTATCCATACCTAAATACTGTGGGTATGGTGGTAGCACCTGCTGTGAATGGTATACATGTATGACACTGGAGTAATGTACATCTCATCAATATAAGACATAAGAACTTTTGCGGCAGCTAATATGGTTGTACATCTCTATATACAGAACCTCTGACCGTGTAGTTCTGGGTGAATTTGACTTCTCCTCCTCTGCTGAGCCTATTCAGACTAAATCCGTAGCTAGGGTAAGCAGAAACACTACAGCCATGTTCTGCATTTTTATTTCTCTTGAATAAAATTTTATATAACAGGATTTTAAGGCAGATTTATTTCACAGGTTTTCACACACCCCGGCTATAACCCTTTTGCCTATACAAATGACATCAAACTTCTGAAGCTGAGCAGCCCTGCTACTATCACCGCTCGTGTGTCCCCTGTGTGCATTGCCGCTAGTGCTGATGTATTCAGTACAGGGGAGAGATGTGTCACTACTGGATGGGGATACATAAATGGTATAGGTAAGTAGATGTTAGACAATAACAGCTCAATATAGCAATACCTAGCTGGGCATAGCATGACGGCACCTTGATCGCCAGAATCCCAGAGATACTTTGTAGGTCGACCTCAATCTCAATCTAACTTTTAGCTCAAACAAGACCAAGCAAACTGCAGCAGGTGGCTCTGCCTCTTCTCACCAATACTGAGTGTCAGAAACACTTCGGAAGTGATTATCCAACAGTCCAGAGCAACATGATCTGTGCCGGAGCAGCTGGAGCCGTCTCCTGCAAGGTATGTCCTGTCCATTATCTACTTTACTCACATTTTTCCAGCTATTGCCCCAGCAAACTTTACATCAAGGCTTGTACAAGTGAATGTAAGGAAAAGCTTCTTTTCACTTAGGCTACTTTATAAACTGCTCAAATCTATCTTGAGATCAGCTGACCGAAGTATCAGGATTCAGCTGCCCATAGAAATGTATATAAAGGGGAGAGATACTGATTATATTTAGTAAGTGTTACACTTCCCTCAGTGCTGAACTTATAACTGCTCATTGGGGTTCTATGTTGCTCTCCATGCTGCTGCCCTTTCTTAATGTGTACAATAGAGACAAAGTAAAGCAGGATCCCCTCTTCTTTGAATGTGTGCAGTGTATGGAGGACATCATAGCAGCTAGTGTCCACTAAGTAGCCCAGGAATAAGTAAGAATTAGAAATGAAGCCTACAGAGGATAGAACAGGTGTAAATGCCACATACAAGTTATGATATGGCCAGATATAGTGTTACTTCAGATGTACAAACTATGAACAAGTGATCCTGGAAAGTGACATGAAATTGCAGATATGTGTTCACATATCACATTGTCACTAATCCTATTACTAAGAATTTCTATGCATAACTAGAAACATTGGGGGACATTTATCAGATTGGCCCCTTTTCTGTAGCGCATGTCATTCCCCGCTTGCTTGATGAACGGCCAGAGGTAAACAGCAAGGCGGGGAGGAGGTGTAGTAAGTATACATAAGCTGCGCAATGTCTGCATCACGTGCAACGTCAGACAGTTTTTCTAAGTAAATCAGTCCAGGAAGCTGGGGGTGGGGCTTTATTTAAGACTGCCATACTTGTACGCCAGTCTTGATAAATGTCCCCCAATAAGTGCTGCAAGGTACAGAAAGATTATTTTTATAGCCTAAGGGTGGTATTACACGGAACGATAATCGGCCGAATTGGCCCGATTCGGCCGATTATCGCTCTGTGTAATAAATGCAACGATCAGCCAATGACAACGATCATCGGCTGATCGTTGATATAGTTTAGAACCTATTTTCGTCGGGCGCCGACCGCGCACCGCTGCGTGTAATAGCAGTGCGTGGCCGGCGACTAACGATATACATTACCCATCCACGTTCCAGGGCTACTCCTGCCGTCCGCTTCTCCCTGCGTCCCGCGCGCGCTCTAGCGTCACAGAGGCCTGTCAGCTGATAGGCCGCTCAGCCAATCACAGGCCGCGGCAGTCCCGGCCTGTGATTGGCTGAGCGGCCTACCAGCTGACAGGCTGCTGTGACGCTAGAGAGCGCGCGGGACCCCTGGGAGAAGCGGACGTAGGAGCAGCCCTGGAACGTGGATGGGTAATGTATGCCAGTTTAGCAAGGGCTGCAAGGACATCGGTAACGATGTCCTTGCAGCTCTTGTCAAACGATTATCGGGCCGTGTAATAGGTCCAGTAAACGAGCAACGATCTAGCAGATCGCTGCTCGTTTACAGGTATTATCGGGCCCTGCTCGGCCCGTGTAATACCACCCTTAGACTGGGTTCACACTGTTTTTTTCCTATCCGTTCAATGCATTTGTTTTTAATTGATTACTTTTAACAGAAAGAAAAACGTAGTCAACACTATTTTGTTCCTTTTTTTTTTTTTCTTATAATGGAATTTAAAGGAAAAATGGATCCAAACGGATTTCACACAATTGCATCTGTTTTCATAAAGCGTATACGTTAAACGGATAGGAAAAGCGTAGTGTGAACCCAGCCTTACTAAATAATAAGTTACCAGGATGCATTGATCTGCAGTGAACGTATCATTAACAAGGGAGCTTAGAGTGATAACATCTGCAGGTATCCTATATCTGTATACATTCCCTGATCACACGTAGCTGTTACTTCTGACTCCCCCTATGTGACAGATCTGTATGCCCCATTATACTGAAGCTTATGTAAAGAAGCTTTTGTGAATCTAATATAAGCCATAGAAAAGAGGAAAGAAAAGTGGAATCTGATTGGTTGCTAGGGGCCATTTCTACTTTACACCAGTTTGATTAATCTCCCCTATATTTATACATGTATACTTACTTCTTTTCTCCTAATTTTCAGGGTGACTCTGGTGGGCCTCTTGTATGCCAGAGAAATGGAGCTTGGACCTTGGCTGGTGTTGTCTCCTGGGGAAATCCTACTTGTCCTATTTCTTTCCCTGCAGTTTACGCTAGAGTTACCGTCCTGAGATCCTGGCTGGATCAGACTATTGCCACTTACTAAAGACCTAAATGTCATATTTCTTCTATTTTTTATTAAATATTTGCATTCTCAAAAATAATTGATTTTTCACTTACATATTTCCACCGAAGGGCAGTGATTCTCAAACAAGTTACAATTAGAATCCACTAGGCGAACCTCTTCCCAGTCTACCCCAGTCACCTCCAGTCTGCTCTAGTCACCCCCAGTCTGCCCCAGTCACTCCCAGCTACTAAGGTTTCATGGGGGCCCATGCAGTTGTTTGCTATGGGGCCCCATGACTCCTAGTTACTAGTATTACTGTACCCCTTATCTATTCCTGTATTGCTACTACACCCCTCATCTATACCTGTACTACTACACCCCTCCTCTATTCCTGTAGTACACTACTACACCCCTCCTCTATTCCTGTAGTACTATTATTACAACCCTCATCCTTTTGTGTTGTTCTGACTGTAAAGTTCTAACTGGAGAATTCTGGGGGAAAAACCCAACCCAAAACACTGGTGACAAGCCACACTCCGTAAACCACATTCACGATAGGCCACACCCACTAAAACCACATGAAGGATAAGCCACACCCCTTGTTGTCAATGCTAAAGTGGCTCTGGAAAAAAAATTTCAAATGTTGGCAACTATGGATTGGTAATCTGGCACACCCGGTGGGCTGGCCCCATTACCAGTCCAGGGGGTCGCTGTCAGACACTTATCGTGGAGGCAGTGGGTCTGCTGTCTCCTGCTTCTGAGAGAGATACCGATCAGGCCACTGCCAGACATGGATAGGGAATTGGGAGGGGCACGTGCTGCCAGACACTGATAGTGGCTGTGTATGTGGTCACTGTCTGGAAGTCACTGAGGTGAGGCCGCACCGCTGACAATTCCGTCTCACCATGACATTTATTGTCAGTCAGTTGTCACACAGTGACAGTCAGTTGTCACACATTGCTGGATGCTGCAGAGCCTGCACGCTGTTGCTGACAGGCCAGAGGAAGAGAAGGGGGAGCAGATATATTTTGCAGAGTACTGGGCTGGCTGGCTGCTGCCTGTGTGTGTCAGTGACTGAGGTGTGTGTGTCAGTGACTGTGGTGTGTGTGTGTCAGTGACTGTGGTGTGTGCGTGTCAGTGACTGTGGTGTGTGTGTGTGTCAGTGACTGTGGTGTGTGCGTGTCAGTGACTGTGGTGTGTGCGTGTCAGTGACTGTGGTGTGTGCGTGTCAGTGACTGTGGTGTGTGCGTGATGTTGTGTGCTCTGCTTAATACTGCTATCTGATGATGAAGCACCAGCCGACCCCCCCACCCCTCTCCCCATCCCCATCATCTTCCTTCTCCTCTGCCCCCATTCACCTGGCCCTGGGGTCCTCCTGTGGATGGTTTCCTGGCTGGCTCCACCTTCTGACACCTCAGATCTGCTGCCAGGTCAGTCATTGGCAGTGCTGTAGAGCTGAAAAAGAAGGCCGCAGGCCTGTGTGACAACTGAAAGAGCACTGTGTAGTGGAGCAGAAAGAAGAGGTTCCCTGTCATTCATTGAATGAGTTCTTAACCTCTTACATATTCTCTATTCTGAGGGGGAGTGGGGGTTGGGGGCCAGGAGTCAGTGAGTTTATTAAAGGAGAAGTCCGGTGAAAATTTTTAATAACGTATTGTATTGCCCCCCAAAAGCTATACAAATTACCAATATACACTTATTATCAGTGTAATAGACAGCGAGTGTGGATCCACTGTGCTACTCACCAGTAAGTTCAGCGTAAGTGCCCTCTAGGTCTTCATTTTTTATCACATTTGATGATGTGGAAGCTGGACTTCTGTGGATAAAGGGCACCAGGTCGCTCTACTAATGTGGTCCCAGTGTGAGTAGCAGCTGGTTCCCAAGAACCAGACAGAGTCAGTGCTGGCATCGGGGAATAGGCCGAGAATATGTGGTTAGCAAGGGAGGTATGCACACATATACCCACGGATACATACATATACCCACTGGGTCGGTTGTCAGTGGCATATTATGAAGACCCTTTGCTGCAAGGTCCCCATAGCAGTCTCCTTCCCTGCCTTCATGGTAGCTACGCAATAATGCATTGACCAATGAAAATCATGCGTCCACATGAAACCACAATTAGGACATAATAGTATACCAGTGTGCAGGAGCAGACACAGACTGCAAAGGGCCCCTGTGAAAAAAAATGTGTTTGGCCCCCCATAACCCATTTGTTTCTTCACCTTTCTGCCTTGAAGGCGCACACATATGTACGCCCGAGTATCTGGTACATGTGTCCTGGTTTCTCAGGAGGGCCCTACAGCACAGATGCCAGGGCCCACTAAAGGACTGTACTGTAGTCTGTGCAGGCCCCAGTATGGGACTGGGGTACCTGTGGCCACCAATAGAACTGATCATGGGGGGGCACCCAAATAAAGAACCGGTCAGAAGTGACATGCTGACCTGGTCCCATCCTGTGCTGATGTATCTGTGACCACAACTCCCGGAATAACAATAAAAACAACTCTCAGAATGCCTTACACTTATGAAGCTCTCAGAGAATGCTGGGAGTTGTAGCTTCCAAGAGGACAACCCCTTGAGTTGTCTGCTCATTTGTACTTCAAATCCCATCACATCCTGAGGACTTCAAACTGCAGTAAATGCTGGGAGTTGTACTGTTTGCAGCTGTTGTGCTTGGAGGGTCCTGGATGCATTACAGACTCGATGCTTTGTGGGAGATCAGAATATATACCTCAGAGTGTGGAAGTGACCCCAGAACAGCAGCAATAGGGGATAAAAAATGGCCCCTTAATCACTTCCAGCAGCCAGACAGACACACTGACGACAATCACTTACTGTCAGAGCTGTTGCTGTTGCTCCTCTTCACAGTACTGTCCCTAGCAACAATAATCCCTCCAGCCCCTGTCATCACATTCTCTTTTCTCTCCTCCTCATACAAGGTATGCCAGACAGTGGAGAACAGGAGGGGGTGACAGCAGCAGGGTGCAGGAGGAGAGGAGAACCAGTCCCGACCGGCATAGCATCCAGTCATAATTTTTTTACTAAAAACAAAACAGAAAAACAGCAGAGGGCAGAGGCAGGGGACACTATATCACCACCGGTCCAGGGGAGATGGTGGCAGGATGGAGAGGAGAGAGTGGCAGGAAAAAGTTAAGGGTGGCAGGAGAGGAGAGAGAGTGGCAGGAGAGAGGCTGCAGGAGAGGAGAGAGGGTAAGAGGATAGGGTGGCAGCGCAAATGGGAGAGGGTGACAGGAGAGGGGCGGCAGGAAAGAGGGGAGAGGGTAAAAGGAGAAGGTGGCAGAGGAGGGGAGAGGGTAGCAGGAGAGCAGAGAGGGTAACAGGAGAGGGTGGCAGCGGAGCGGGTAGCAGGAGAGGGACGGCAGGATGGAGGGGAGAGGATAAAAGGAGAGGGTGGCAGGACAGAGGGTGGCAGGGGAGGCACGGCAGGACAGAGGGGAGAGGGTAAGAGGAGAGGGTGGCAGGACAGAGGGTGGCAGGGGAGGCACGGCAGGATGGAGGGGAGAGGGTAAGAGGAGAGGGTGGCAGGACAGAGTGGTAGGGGAGGAGAAAGAGTGGCAGGAAAGGAGAGAGGGAAAGAGGAGGGGGTGGCAGCGGAGTGGAGAGAGGGTGGCAGGAGAGGGGCGGCAGGACGAAGGGGAGAGGGTAAGAGGAAAGGGTGGCAGGACAGAGGGTGGCAGGGGAGGGGAAAGGGTGGCAGGGGAGAAGGTAAGAGGAAAGGGTGGCAGCGGACAGGGAAGAGGGTGGCAGGAGACCGGCCGCAGGACTGAGGGGAGAGGGTAAGAGGAGAGAGGAGAGGGTGGCAGGGCGGAGGGGTTGGCAGAACGGAGGGGGTGGCTGGGCGGCAGGACAGAGGGGGAGGCGGCAGCATGGGGAGGAGGAGGACAGAGGGGTAGCAGGACGGAGGGGTGGCTGGGTGGCAGGACAGGGAGGAGGAGGACGGGTGGCAGGACAGAGGGTTGGCTGGGTGGAAGGACAGAGGAGGCGGTGGCAGCACGGGGAGGAGGAGGAAGATGGGTGGCAGGACGGAGAAGGGTGACAGCAGCACGGGGAGGAGGAGGAGGACAGGTGGCAGGATGGAGGGGTGGCTGGGTGGAAGGACGGAGGGGTGGCTGAGTGGCAGGATGAAGGGGTGGCATGATGGAAGGGTGGCTGGGTGGCAGGACAGAGGGGTGGCTGGGTGGCAGGAAAGAGAGGTGGCAGGATGGAGGGGTGGCAGGACGGGGAGGAGGAGGACGGGTGGAAGGACGGAGGGGTGGACGGGTGGCAGGACAGAGGGGTCGGCAGCAGCATGAGGAGGAGGACACGTGGCAGGACGGAGGGGGGCGGCGGCAGCACAGGGAGAAGGAGGAGGAGGAAGCGCAGCTAGCAGCAGGGAGCTGCTAGCTAATCTCCCTGTTACCGTACGCAAAACGGGACACGGGGGGGGGCAGGAGAAGGCAGCACGGGGGGAGGAGATAACACTTTAGGACCGCACAGGGCAAACCACTCCCATCATCTCCTTCTCTGCTGCTAATTCTTATCAAGCAGAGAAGGAGATAATGGGAGTATGGAGATAAAAGTTATGGAGTTACTCTGAAAAAATCACCTTTAGGCTGGATTCACACTATGTATATTTCAGTCAGTATTATGGTCCTCATATTGCAACCGAAACCAGGAGTGGATTAAAAACACAGAAAGGATCTGTTCATAAAATGTTGAAATTGAGTGGGTGGCCGCCATATAACAGTAAATAACTGCGATTATTTCAATACAACGGCCGTTGTTTTAAAATAACAGCAAATATTTGCCATTAAATGGCGGCCATCCACTCAATTTCAACATTGTGTGAACAGATCCTTTCTGTGTTTTTTATCCACTCCCGGTTTTGGTTGCAATATGAGGACCACAATACTGACTGAAATATATGTAGTGTGAACATAGCCTTACGCTGAGTTGTCCAAATGCCAGTTCGGGATCCAAGAGGTGTCATTTCTGGGATACAATATTACCCCTAACTCATTTGGTATGGATCCCCTGAAGGTAGCAGCTATTGGGAAATGTGAACATCCCACTAATCTTAAAGCACTGCAGTGATTTCTGGGTTTCGCCAATTATTACAGAAAATTTATTAAGGGTTTTTCTGTCATTGCTAAGCCCTGACTGACTTGATCAGGAAGGGGGCAGATCTAGTGAATTGGAGTTCTGAAGCTATACTGGCATTTGAGCAGCTTAAAGGGGTTATCCAGCGCTACAAAAACATGTCCACTTTCCCCCTACTGTTGTCTCCAGATTGGGTGGGGATAAGAAACTCAGTTCCATTGAAGTAAATGGAGCTTAATTGCAGATTACACCTGAACTGGAGACAACAGTAGGGGGAAAGTGGACATGTTTTTGTAGTGCTGGATAACCCCTTTAAAAGGTGTTTTTCTGAGGCTTCAGTCCAGATCCAGCCTGATTTTGATCAACCGTTCATTATTGAAGTTGATGCCTCAGAGTTAGGGCTTGGAGCCGTACTCTCGCAAGGTTCCAAGACACTTATCAACCTCAGACCTGTTGCCTACTTCTCAAGAAAATTCTCCAAGACTGAGTGTAACTATGATATTGGTAACAAGGAACTACTGGCCATCAAATGGGCCTTCGATGAATGGAGACACTTTCTTGAAGGAGCTAAACATAAAATTAAGGTTCTAACCGATCATAAGAATCTGGATTAGACGAAACGCCTTACCCCTCGCCAAGCAAGGTGGGCACTGTTTTAACTCGATTTAACTTCGAGATCACCTTTTGGCCTTTTTGGTTCTAAAAATGTCAGAGCCAATGCTTTGTCTCGCAGATTTGATGCCAGCAGTGCACCCAGGGAAGAACCTGAAACTATTTTGTCACCAGTAGTGGTAGTTGCCACCCTTTAACCTGACCTTGATGCCCAAGTGGTAGACTCTCAGTCTCTAGCCCCCGGAATACTCCGGAGGGGAAACTCTTTGTTCCCCCCAATCTTCGTCTCAGAGACCCACTGCTCAGTGTTGGCAGGTCACCCCGGCATTGCTGGCACAAAGTATCTGCTCTCACGTCATTATTGGTGGCCATCTTGGGCCAGAGATGTTCTTTGTAAAGGCTTGTTAGGTATGTGCTAGGTCCAAGGTACCTCGTAGGTTACCTGAAGGTCTTTTACATCTTCTTCCCTTGCCTGCAAGACCTTGGACTCATATATATGGATTTTATCACTGATTTACCACCCTCTAAGGGAAAAATTGTTATCTGGGTGGTTATGGAAAGATTTTCAAAGATGTGCCACCTCATTTCCCTTAACCCTTAGAGAGCTAGGCCAATTTGCATTTTTGCACTTCTGTTTTTTTCCTCCTTGTGCTTAAAAGGCCATAGCACTTGCATTTTTTTCACCTAGAAACCCACATGAGCCCTTATTTTTTGCACAGCATAACCATAAAGCCATAAAGTAAACAGCATAACCATAAAATTCAATGTGTGGTGTAATTGAAAAAAAAAAACAAAACAGTGTTTTATTATAATTTTTTTTTAAATTGGGGGGTATTTGTTTTTACGCCGTTTGCCCTGGGGTAAAACTGACTTGTTATATATGTTCCTCAAGTCGTTTCGATTACAACGATATGTAACATGTATAACTTTTATTTTATGTGATGGCTTGTAAAAAATTGAAATCATTGTTACCAAATATATATATTACTTAAAATCGTTCTATTCCCATGCTTATAGCACTTTTATTCTTTGGTCTATAGGGCAGTGTGAGGTGTCATTTTATGCGTCATGATGTGTTCTTTCTATTGGTACCTGGATTGCACATATGCAACTTTTTGATTGCTTTTTATTACAATTTTTCTGGATTTGATGCCACCAAAAAAGCACAATTTTGCATTTTGGGAATTTTTTGCACTTACGCAGTTTACCGTGAGAGATCAGGAATATGATAAATTAATAGTTTGGGCGATTACGCATGTGGCGATACCAAACATGTTTATTTATTTATTTTTATTTATAACATGGGAAAAGGGGGGTGATTTAAACTTTTATTAGGGGAGTTTTTTTTTTTTATTAATAAAACTTTATTATTTTTTTACACTTATACTAGAAGTTCCCCTGGGGGACTTCTACTATAAGTACACTGATCTATCATTGAGATCTATGCAGTATAGTTATACTGCATAGATCAATAAGATAGGCACTGGACTGGATTGCTTTCGGCCGAAAGCAATCAAGTGCACACTCTTAAAGGGACCAATTTCACGCTTAAAGGGACCAATTTCGCTCTTAAAGGGACCCATTTCGCTCTTAAAGGGACCCAGGTCGCTCTTAAAGGGACGCAGGTCGCTCTTAAAGGGACCCAGGTCGCTCTTAAAGGGACCCAGGTCACTCTTAAAGGGACCAATTTCACTCTTAAAGGGACCAATTTCACGCTTAAAAGGACCCATTTTGCTCTTAAAGGGACATATTTCGCTCTTAAAGGTACACATTTCGATCTTAAAGGGACCAATTTCACTCTTAAAGGGACCAATTTCACGCTTAAAAGGACCCATTTAGCTCTTAAAGGGACCTAGATCGCTCTTAAAGGGACCCAGATTGCTCTTAAAGGGACCAATTTAGCTCTTAAAAGGACCCATTTTGCTCTTAAAGGCACATATTTTGCTCTTAAAGGGACCCAGGTTGCTCTTAAAGGGACTCAGATCGCTCTTAAAGGGACCAATTTCACTCTTAAAGGGACCCATTTCTCTCTTAACCTCTTAACGACGCATGACGGGTATACCCGTCATGCGGCCGTTAAGAGTAAACAGAGAGGGCTCCCGGCGTGAGCCCTCTCTGCAGCGCGTGGTCCCCGGTTGCTAAGTGCAGCCAGGGACCGCGTGTATTAGCCGGCGCGGCCGATCGCCGCGGCCGGCTAATTAACTATTCAAATGCCGCTGTCAAAGCTGACAGCTGCATTTGAATAGCAGCTGTGCCCCCTCTCCCTGGTGTCCAGTGGGGGATCTCCCCCCCGCGATGCGATCGCGGAGGGGAGATCCGTTCTAATGAGCCGGCTGGGGCTCAGCGTCGGAATGACGCTGATCCCGGCTCGGCAATCTATTCAGATGGTCTGCAGCAGACCATTATAATAGAGCACCGATCTGATGGATCATTGCTCTATTATATACACAGGATTGATCTCAATGGGAGATCAGTTCTGTGTATATAGAAGTCCCCCAGGGGGCTTCATATCACTGTAAGGGAAAGTTAAAAAAAGTGTTTTTATTAATAAAAAATCCCCTCCCCTAATAAAAGTCTGAATCACCCCCTTTTCCCATTTTACAAATAAAAATAAATAAATAAATAAACATGTTTTTTATCACCGCGTGCGTAATCGCCCGAACTATTAATTAATCACATTCCTGATCTCGCACGGTAAACGGCGTCAGCGTAAAAGAATCCCAAAGTGCTAAATTGCGCATTTTTGGTCGCATCAAATCCAGAAAAAATGTAATATAAAGCGATCAAAAAGTCGCATATGCGCAATCAAGGAACCGATAGAAAGAACACATCATAACGCAAAAAATGACACCTGACACAGCCCCATAGACCAAAGGATAAAAGCGTTATAAGGCTGGGAGTAGAGCGATTTTAAGGAACGTATATTTGTTAACAATGGTTTTAATTTTTTACAGGCCATCAGATACAATAAAAGTTATACATGTTACATATCGTTTTAATCGTAATGACTTGAGGAACATATATAACAACTAAGTTTTTCCATAGGACACACGGCGTAAAAATGAAGCCCCCCAAAGAAAAATAATTGCGTTTTTTTTTTTCAATTTCACTGCGCATATAATTTTTTTCTGGTTTCGCAGCATATTTTATGGAAAAAATTCAGCCTGTCATTGCGAAGTACAATTAGTGACGCAAAAAATAAGAACTCATGTGGGTCTGTAGGTGTAAAATGCAAGTGCTATGGCCTTTTAAGCACATGGAGCAAAAAACGAAAACGCAAAAACGAAAGTTAGCACGGTCCTTAAAGGGTTAAAGGGACCCAGGTTGCTCTTAACCCCTTAAGGACAGAGCCTGAAATGGCCTTAAGGACAGAGACAAATTTTATGAATATGACCTGTGTCACTTTATTCATTAATAACTTCGGGATGCTTTTACCTATCTGGCTGATTCTGAGATTGTTTTCTCGTGACATATTGTACTTTACATTTCTGGTAAAATGGAGTTGATACTCATAACGAATCTTTATGAAAAACACCAAAATAACGTGAAAAATTGTGAAAAAATGCATTTTTCCAACTTTGAAACCTTCCTGCTTATACAGAAAATGTTTATGCCACTTAAATTATATATTAAATAGCATTCGCAACATGTCTATTTATGGAGGCAGCATTTATTAAACTATATTTAATTTTTTTAGACAATAGAAAGCTTAAAACATTAGCAGCAATTTTCCAAATTTTCTGTAAAATTTCAAAATCAGATATTTTCAGGGACCTGTTCAGGTTTAAAGTGTATTTGAGGGGCCTGTATGTTAGAAAGCCCCACAAAGCACCCCATTTCAGAAACTGCACCCCCCAAACTCTGCAAAAGCACATCCAGAAAGTGTTTTAACCCTTTAGGGGAGTCACAGAAATAAAAGCTAAGTGTGTAAGAAATTTGAAAATTTTAATTTTCTGTGCAGAGATTTTAATGTAATCCAATATTTTTCATAATTATAAACCTATTACCAGAGAAATGCACCCCAATAATTATTGCCCCGTTTCTGCAGTTTATAGAAATACCCCATATGTGGCCCTATTGCGCTATTTGACGCAACCACAAGCCTCAGATATAAAGGAGCGCCCAGTGAATTTCAACGCCTCCGTTATATTTGGTTATTTTTGACAAGTACCACTTCAGGTTGGCAGAGGCTCTGGGGTGCCAAAACATTAAAAACACCCCTAAAGGGACACCATTTAGAAAACTACACCCCTCGAGGAATGTAACAAGGGGTGCGGTGAGCATCTGGACCCCACAGGTGCTTCACAGATTTTCAGAACAATGTGGTGTAAAAAAGGAAAAATTCAATTTTTTACACTAAAATGTTGTTTTAGCCTTCATTTTTCATTTTTACAAGGGGATAAATGAAAAAAACAACACCAAACGTGTAGCGCAGACCTAATGTTTATTTACTAATGTACTTATTTACTTGCCTTGTTTTTTGTTTGGTTCAGTATCATTTATTTGTTTATTTATAATGTGTATCACGTGGTTCCTCCATTTTGGCCCCCTTGCTCTTTTTTCCCCGCCCGGGGGTGGGGCCTGGATGGAGGAGGTACACTTTTGTTATGTATAAAGGTATTGAATGTTTAAATACACACCAGCCATGATTAAGGAGGGTTGCCTCCGCAACGCGTCGGCACGGTTTTAATGTTTTTTTTACTTTTTAAGCTGTACCAATAAAAACGCATATACTTTTTAAGGAGCTGTGGATACCCCTTGTTTTTGACACAATTCACACGGGTGACGTCCCGCAACTTTTTTCACGTGCTCCTGCTTCCCGGGGAACTGCATTATACTACGACCACCAATTGCCAAAAGGGTGAGCTGATGTTTCCCTTTGTTATACACTCACATCTGCCTAAGACTAACCCGGAAGTGAATGTATTCTGAAGGGTATTTTAGACAGGTTAATGTCCACTTTTTATTCATGCTTGAGGAAGGCCTGATAGCACTAATGGGCCGAAACGCGTCACAATCTATGAAATAAAAATTCTACTATTTGCTCCGATTGTAATATTCTGTGAAATCACTGCCGCGAGACCATCTATGCGGCACTGGATCATAAGTCTCCTGCGCTCAGCCTTAAGGGGCTATTGCGGTCCATTGATCCCTGCTAGGATCTACACCACTGGATCTACAGCGGTGTCCTCGGAGGAGCTGTGTTGACGCATCTGTGGAGGTGTTGTGTAGAGTTGTGTATATATTCAAGCACAACATTTTCAGGTGATTGGGATAGCCCCCACACCTCTGCACATTTCTACAGAAGAATTATCTGAGATATTGCACCAGGGAGCGCACCTGTCTTTCTTTTTTGTTTACCAGCAGCCGACAGTTTTATCTTTGGTTGGTTTTTTATTGTGGTTGGAGTAGTTTCAAGGGGTAGGGAGGGGGCATCCCATATGCAAAAGTCAAGTTAGCGAATGAGCTGTCAACAAAGAAGCGGCAGGGAAAGAGCAGCATATTAGGAGAAGAAGGTAACTTTGCTTAAAGGGGTACTCCAGCGGGGGGGGGGGGAAACTTTTTTGCTGTCACGTCTCAGTCTCACAAGACACCCGGAAGCAGCCGGGAAACGGGCACTGGAGAGCCGCGATGCGGGACCCGCCGCTGGAACCGGGGAGGTGAGGGGACGTCTTTTGCATCGGCCACCACCTCCCCGGTCCCAGCAAAAAAGTGCCCCCCGCTGGAGTACCCCTTTAATCAATGTATTTGCAAAAGTACGAGCTCTGCCAGTTAGTTTAGATGAGAATACCACTTTAAGTAAATAAGTGTGCCAATATTCTGCTAATCTCCCATGTCTGTATTTTACCTATTTCTCACAATAAACGGCACCCCACATACCATCAGAACAGATAAGTTACCGATAGTTACATAGTTGATGTGGTTGAAAGAAGAGAAGAGTCCATCATGTTCAACCTAAGGGAATCCTAGTATGTTGATCCAGAGAAAGGCAAAACCCCCTGTGAGGCAGATTCCAATTCCCCCATCACAGGGGAAAAATTAATTGCTATATGCTTTAAAGCCTTAACCCACATACATTTGCATTGCACTTACATTTTGTGGATTCCAGCTCACATTGTACAGAAGACCACCTTGTCAAAGCTCCTAAGCCAGTGTGACAAAAACAATGACAAAACAGTGGAACCACTTTACCCAGCCACCACACAGGTGTCCTCTCCCTAGTAACACCTGCACACCCTCAGTAATACATATAGGGGGAGATTTATCAAACTGGTGTAAAGTAGAATTGTCTTAGTTGCGACTAGCAACCAATCAGATTTCACCTTTCATTCTTCACAGACTCTTTGAAAAATGAACGGTGGAATCTGATTGGTTGCTAGGGGCAGCTAAGACAATTATACTTTACACCAGTTTGATAAATCTCCCCATAGTGTCCTTAATATAATCCTTACTACCTGTGCCCTTAACCTAGGCAGAAGGATATTCCCCCAAAAGAACCTGTTTTTGGACGCCCTGACTTACCCCAGTTAAGAGCAATGGACTGTTGTGTTGGTACAAAGAATCTCCTAAAGTTATGAATGCTATCATGTTGTCATTTTGTTCCTAGCCACCCTCTTACACGTTGGGAGTATTGGATAGTACATGGGGATATTACATGGCCATTAGGTTTGATTTATACCTGTGTCGGAGTCTCTGATTGGTACATGGCGTGTTGCACTAATTTATCTGGTAAAATGCCGGGCCTCATGCAGAAAACCTAATGGACTCTGTTTTATGTCAGTGGGGTCCTTTAGGTGCCATTCATATCCAGTTTCCTTTTTGCCGTTTTGCTCCAAAGACGGAGAATAAACAATTAGTTGATAGTCCAGCAAATTGTTTTCATTAGGTAAAAGTTTACAGAGGTGATACATGACAGTATTAAAAATAAAACTAAAGTCATTTACTCTTGAGACTAAATACAGTTCACTGAAAACAGAAGATATAGAACATGTAGGTTTTTTAGTAAGCAGCAATGGTCTGATCCAGCCAGGATCTCAGGGAGGTGACTCGAGCGTAAACTCCAGGAGAAGAAGGAGAACAAGTAGGACTTCCAAATGATACAATGCCAGCCAATGTCCAAGCTCCATTTCTCTGGCATACAAGAGGCCCACCAGAGTCACCCTGAAAATTAGAAGAAAAGACGTAAGTATATGTGTATGAATAGAAGTTTCTTTTCTATGGGTTATGTTAGGTGCACATTAGCTTCTTTGCATGAGCTTCAGTATAATGAGGGATAGTTACAGATCTCAGATGCAATATCTACATGTGATCAGGGAATGCAAACAAATATAGGAGATTAGAGATGAGCGAACTGCTCGGACTTTTGGTCCGAAAGCAGTTCATTCTCTCATTATGCCTTTGATCCCAGCCGCATACTTGCGCTCACGGGAATATGCGGCCAGGATATTACAGGGAATCCCTGTTGAATTCCCTGGAATATCCTGGCCGCATATTTGTGGGAGCGCAAGTATGCGGCTGGGATCACAGGCATGATAAGAGAGCGCCGATACCGTCGGACCAAAAGTCCAACGGTCCGCTCATCTCTATAGGAGACCTGAGGATGTTATAACCCTAAAATCCTCTAATACTGAGCCATATAAATATATTCACTACAGATGAACAGATCTTGTTGGTTTATTATTTAATAGGGAAATTAGATTCATTTTTTTATTTTTAATCCAACTGGAAGTACTGGCAGCGATGAGGGAAATGGACAAGAAATTAATTTCAGGAGGTTTTGCTGAAATCAGTTACCATTTTGGATTTGATGGCCGATTTAGATTCGCCCTATACTTCCTGGCTAAGGGGTAGAAATTCTGGCTCACGGACTATAAGCGGGTAAGTGGCAATGTCTTGCATCTTCACTAATGTCTGTAGACCAGACAGTAAGCAACAATGTATAACTCAGCTTTGTTTCATGTTCAGGAGCTGGGACTTTCCTCAAAACTGATCTAGTAAGTACAAAGCATAAGCTGTATATATGACTTTATGAGGGACCATTAGGATGTACAATGTGGTCAGGGTCGGCTCCAGGTTTTGGTGGGCCCTTGGGCGACAGAGCCTCAGCGGGCCCCTTTGTATAGTAAATCATGTGGCATCACTTTTAGAGAGGCTCTATCTCTGCATTCTGTGTAGGTATACAACTGTGTATTATATACTTATTATCCTCCTGTATGTGTGTGTGTATATATATCTCTCCATTCTGTGTAGGTATACAGCAGTGTATTATATACTTATTATCCCCCTGTATGAGTGTGTATATACTGTATATCTCCATTCTGTGTAGGTATACAGCAGTGTATTATATACTTATTATCCTCCTGTATGTGTGTGTATATATCTCTCCATTCTGTGTAGGTATACAGCAGTGTATTATATACTTATTATCCCCCTGTATGAGTGTGTATATACTGTATATCTCCATTCTGTGTAGGTATACAGCAGTGTATTATATACTTATTATCCTCCTGTATGAGTGTGTATATATCTCCCCATTCTGTGTAGGTATACAGCTGTGTATTATATACTTATTATCCCCCTGTATGAGTGTGTATATATATATCTCCATTCTGTGTAGGTATACAGCAGTGTATTATATACACACTCATACAGGAGGAGGATAATAAGTATATAATACACTGCTGTATACCTACACAGAATTGAGAGATATATACACTCATACAGGAGGATAATAAGTATATAATACACTGCTGTATACCTACACAGAATGGAGATATATATATATATATATATATATATATATATATATATATATATACACACACACACACACACTCATACAGGAGGGTGATAATAAGTATATGTCTCTCCATTCTGTGTAGGTATACAGCAGTGTATTATATACTTATTATCCCCCCCTGTATGAGTGTGTGTATATATATATATATATATATATATATATATATATATATATATATATATATATATATACACACATTCTGTGTAGGTGGTCAGCAGTGTATTATATACTTATTATCCCCCCCCCCTGTATGAGTGTGTGTGTGTGTGTGTATAATATATATATATATATATATATCCATTCTGTGTAGGTGATCAGCAGTGTATTATATACTTATTATAATACACTGCTGATCACCTACACTAAATGGAGAGAAAAAAATAGCAATACAACAGTGGATTTATTGCATATTGTGACTCCCCCATGGAAAGTAAAGGGGAAAATCTGCAATAAATCCACTGCAGCAGATATGCCACAGGTGACCCTACCTTCCTACTCCCAGCACACATAGACAGATACTCATACACAACACTAGCATACAGACTTACACACACACACACACACACACACAATACCTGCATACAGACTTGCACACATATGCATGTATACTCAGTCACACATATACTCACCTCTGTATCTGGCAGTCCTGTTACATCTTCTCCCTCTGTCGGGACCGCTGTGGAGGGGTCAGGAGACCCAGGAATACAGGAGGGGGCAGGCAGCACAGCACAGGCAGCACTGCGAGGAAGCTTCTGGGCCCTGACCTGCTGTTTGGCCTCCACAGGCTGCCGTGCAGTGAGCCCCGCCCCCTCTCCTCTGGTCCGCTGAGAGACTGAGGCCTGGAGGAGCCACAAAATGACTTAAGTGGCTCACCAGCGCCCCCCTCATCCCTGCGCCCGGCTCATCCCCCCTCCCCCCCCAGCCTCAGGTAATGATTGTGTGCGCTCACCACCTGCACACAGTGTGATGTGTGTCAGTGTGTGAGCGCAGGGAGAGGGGAAGAAATGGTGTGGGCAAGTGCAGGGGGGCCCCTTGAGACACTGTGGGCCCCGGCACTTGCCCGAGTATGCCTGGTGCTGACGCCGGCCCTGAATGTGGTGGTCAGTGTATGGCAACATGTTGAATGTGTCTGTGGTTTATGATTCCTCTTCCTTTATGAATCTAGTGCTTCATAACCAGGTAAAGAAAGAATATACTAGAGCAGAGTCTCAAGTGTTAGTTGTCAATCTTGACCAGGCTTTAACAGGTTTGTCAGGCTGTCTTAAAGGGGTTGTCCAGCCTGGGGGCACTTTTTTGGGGGGACCGGGGAGGAGGTGGCTGAAATAAAAGACGTCCACTCACCTCCCCGGTTCCAGCGGCGGGTCACTCATTGCGGCGCTCCGGTCCACGGTTCCCGGCCGCTTCCGGGTGTCTGACGCCACCCGAGATGCTACGTCTCAGGGCCGCTCAGCCACTCAGTGAAGGAGGCGGGATCCGAGCGGACTTCACACGGATCCCGTCTCTTTCACTGAGTGGCTGAGCGGCCCTGAGACGTAGCGTCTCGGGCGGCGTCAGACACCCGGAAGCGGGCGGGAGCCGGGGACCGGAGCGCCGCGATGCGGGACCCGCCGCTGGAACCGGGGAGGTAAGTGGACGTCTTTTATTTCAGCCACCTCCTCCCCGGTCCCCCCAAAAAAGTGCCCCCAGGCTGGACAACCCCTTTAAGGCCTTATTACTCGGAGGAGCAAGCAATCGCCGACAGGTCAGTTCTCACTTGCTCATTGTTCCCCGTGGGGGAGCTGCGGAATGGGAGGCCATAATAGATAGTGGTGAAACTATAACAGCAAACCGTCGTTGCCTTTTAACACTAGCTATTACACCAAGCGATTATCGGCAGTAAAAGCTAATATTCGACCTAATATAGAAGATAATCGCTTGGTATAATAGGGCCTTTATCTATACGGAGGTCTTCTGACTCTTCCCAGTCAAAAAAGTCAGAGGAGAGAAGAACTGTGCATGTTGGATTTTTATTAACCCCCCCTCCCCCCATGCTATTGTTCTGGGAGTGATAACACAACACTAGAAGAGTATTGTACAGGGAGGGAATGTCATGTATACAAGAAAAACAGGAGATCTTACTCCTAAATGAACATCCAGCAGACAGTACTTGCAAATGTAAGGCCATCTTAAAAGTATAAGTAAAGGGAGGCCCTTTATTACATTTTGTTGTACTATTGATTTGTGCAAAGTGTAGTGCCTATATGCATTATATAACTACATAGAATGGCTGAAAAAACACATGTCCATCAAGGTTAGCCAAGGAATAGGGAGAAGGTGTGGATGAAAGGATGGTATATGGGAAACTAAAGACAAGGGGGGAGATTTATCAAACATGGTGTAAAGTAAAAAACTGAATAAGTTGCCCCTAGCATCCAATCTGTGAGAGTCTGTGAGGAATGAAAGGTGGAATCTGATTGGTTGCTAGGGGCAACTGAGCCAGTTTCCTTTACACCATGCTTGATAAATCTCCCCCAAGAATTCTATACTTCTACATACAAATAAATGCCATTATGCTCTTAAAAAATCTGTCAAAATTACAAGAAACTGGAGTATTGTGAGTAAAGTAGGTTATAAACTTAACACGTGCAGAGATGTGTGGTGTCATACCATGCAGGAGGAGGCTCCAGATGCTCCAGCACAGATCATGTTGATTTCAATTTCGAAGTATCTCTGACAGTCGGTATTGGTGACAATAGGCAGAGCCACCTGCTGCAGTTTACTTGGACTTGTTCCGGCTTAAAGGCAAAACAACATTTCCATAATTTCTCTAAAATTCTGTAGATCACAGTGGGGTTATGTTATACCTGGCTTGGTATCACTGGATTTGGTTACACATTAAAGAAAATAATAATAAGCGTAGACCAAGAATAGGACCTCACATCTTACAACAACATAAATCATATGGAGGAATCAACTTCCCCGATCTATCTCTCTATAGTCTGGCGACACAGCTATGGGTGGTGGGTGACTGGATAACTGGCTCTTCAGTATATACAGATACAACTCTTGACCAACAGTTCACATCAAACATATCTCTGGTCAACCTCTTACACCTCCCCCACTCTAAGCTACCCCTAGATGTCAAACGTAACATACTTCTGCACACCACTTGGAAAGCCTGGACTAAAAGTAGGCGTATACTTTCCTTAAGCCCTCACTACTCCCTATTATTAACACTAACGCCTAACCCTACCTTCCAAAATGGCACCTCCCTGCCTATATTTCATAGATGGCATGCAAACGGGATATCTTGTCTGGCACATCTGGTAGACAAGGCCCAGAAACGACCACTCTCCTTCAATGAGCTTGCCTGCACAACGAGATTGTGGGTCCCCATCCCTTCTTTTATCTCCAAAGTTATAGTTACATTGTTAAGGTGGTTCGAAACATGTCTGGTGATTACTGGGATTACCCTTTCCTGGCTTTGACACCTTTCAAGCAATTAAACCCTAAGCAAATAACTACCTATTATATGTGGCTGACCCGCAAATATGATTACTCCACCACCACAGGAATATCATACTGGACCACAGTGATAGATGACCTCACGGTGGACGATAGCTTAAAAGCCTTATGCACTGCCGCAAAATACCTACCTTCTGCCTTCTATTGGGAAATGGCTTATAAAATTACCCTTAGAGCCTATGTTTCTCCTCATAGGGGATTCCTTATTGGAAACACAACAGACCACTCCTGTCTAAAGTGCAAGGCCCCACACGCTGACCTCTTTCATCGTTTATGGGCATGCCCATCTATACAGGCTTTTTGGAAGGTGGTTGTCACATTTGTCACCACCCGTCTTGGACTTCCCTGCTCCCTCACCCCCCTTTGGTGTATATTCGGCATTACAACAGAAGAACCCCCAATACGATCAGCCACCAACAAACAATTGCTAATTTATGTCTCTGCTGCAGCAAGGAAGTCCATTCTCCATTGCTGGATAGAACCCTCTCCACCGACAAGAAGGCTCCTTCTTGAGAAACTAGTTCATCTTTTCGGTATGGACTGGGTACAGGCCTCTTTACTCAAAGAAAAGAAGGTCCAACATTTCTACCTCACATGGTCTAAGTTCCTCCCTCTCATCCCACTGACTGTAAGAGACAGACTGAAGCAATGCTTCTGCAATACAACATGGTATTTAGAACAGAACATTAGTGGTAGAGACCCGTTTGATTTTCATTGACATCAAGTCTCACTGCTGACCTCATCTCCTTCCCCGAGATGCTGCTCCTCCTCCTTTCCTTTGGGTGCCCCCCGATCCATTATAATATGCTTTATCTTTATGGGGGGAAAAAAATGTGCTATCATATTTTTGTTTTGTAATTTGTAGACACTATGCTCATTGGATCGTACTCCTATATTACTTTTGACCTTCCCCTTTCCTTTCTGTACCCCTTCCCTTTTGATGCTGTTGAAAAATTTCAATAAAAACAGGGTTAGAAAAAAAAAAAAAAAAAGAAAATAATAGCCTAATTAACTGTATTGAGTAACATTTTTTTTTATATCAGTCACTATTGTCTGGTAGTATATACTTACTTTTGCCATCTGTGTCACCCCATCCAGTAGTGACACATCTCTCCCCTGCACTGAATACATCAGCACTAGCGGCAATGCACACAGGGGACACACGAGCGGTGATAGTAGCAGGGCTGCTCAGCTTCACAAGCGCAATGTCATTTACACCAGTTAAAAAACTAAACCCGGGGTGTTCGAAGACCTGTAAAAAAAAATCCACTTTAAATTCACTTTTTATAATAGTAAGTGCATTTTCATATCTAAAAAGGCAAAATAAACAAATCATAAAAAATAAATAAGTAAAAGAAATCAAAGGTTTCTACTTACCCTAGCAATGGATTTAGTCTGAATAGGCTCAGCATTGCTGGAAAGGTCATATTCACCCAGAACGACATGGTCAGAGGTACTGTATATAGAGATGTACAACCATATTAGTTTTCTGGTGTTATATGATATTTATGATATCTAGAGTTCTGTCACATGTCTATGTTATGTCACATATACAGGTTTATCACCATTTCTCTCTATTAGTAGGATATACACAAAGCTTTACTCTACAATGGACAGTATATTATAGCTTCCTCATATATATACAGTAATTACTTTATGAATATTCACAATCATTTCCTCGGGTCATTGTTTCCTGGTAAAGCCGCCACGTCAGTGTGAGGAGAGCCCTTATAATGAAGTCTATGTAAGGTTAGCAAAGTATTGGGATATATGAGTAGGTATGGCTGGTTTCTTCTACCTCCACTATGTATGGTACGTGTCTGTATCTTTACTATAGATGAGTGAATTTACAGTAAGTTTATGTTCTCCAATCTTCTCCAGGCAGTGGGGTTTAAATACAAAGCATACATGTTCACACTAACCCGGATTTACAGTAAATTTGCTCATCTCTAATATTTACACCATATCAATGGGTTATATGATGTCAGAATTCGTGTTAGGGTTGTGGCGACATCCCGTGCTGTGAGCCACTGCCACACTCGCTCTCCCAGCTCCTCTCTTTCTCTGTGGACACAGGAGCCTTCAAATGCCCGGGCCCGGCAGCGCTTCCCCTTTGGCACCTCACCGCTCCACGATCCTATGATGTGTTCTCCTTGCTGATGTGTGAATCCGCATCCCCTGGAGCATGCACGTGTCGGCTTTCCCAGATTTAAAGAGACAGTACTTCCTTAATTGGTTACTGCACACCAGCACACCCCTATACATTCCTGCCTCTACCCGGACCCTGTGTTATAGCCTCTCATTTTTATTCTTATAGTGTGGTCCCAACTCTCCCGTGACTCCTGCCTGTGAGTCCTGCCATTCATGACTGTTGCCCTGACTCCAGCTGTGAGTCCTGCTGCAATACTGCCTGTCAGCTTACGTGTCTCCAGCTGCACCTTGCCCGCCACCGCTAGCAAGCCAAGCCAGGGATAGTGGTCTGGGGGTTACCTGCCACAGCAAGTCCAACCCACCTTGTGGTGGAGACTGGTGAAAACCAGCGGCCCCTTAGGGATCTATTCCTCGGAGCCATAATCAGCAGAATCGACCCGATTCGGACGATTTTTGCTCCTTGGTATAGAGACAATGATCGTGTCATTGGCTGATCTTTAATTTAGGTTCAAATCTAAAATCATCAGGCACCCACCACGCATCGCTGCGTGGAATAGTGATGCACAGCAGGCGACCGACGATCTTACAAACACCATACATTACCTACACATGTTGCAGGGTTTCTCCTGCGCTCCTTCTTCCTCCCGGTCCCGCGCGCAGCAGCATCTTCTGTGTGACCTGTCTTAGCTGACAGACCACTCAGCCAATCACTGGCTGTCACCACTGTGGCCAGTGATTGGCTGAGCAGTCTATCAGCTAAGACAGGCCGCACCGAAGCTGCCGCTGCACACGGGACCGGGAGGAAGAAGGAGCGCAGGAGAAACCCTGCAACATGTGTAGGTAATGTATGGTGTTTAAACAGGGGCTGCAAGAACATTGCTAAACAATTATCGGGCCCAGTAAATAGAACAGGCCCAGTAAACGAGCGCCAATCTAGCAGATCGGCGTTCATTTACATTATTGATTGGGCCCCCCATCGGCCCGTGTAATAGGACCTTTAGACTCCAGTCCCTGGTGTTGCTTAGTCATTGCTAGCGGTGGTACAGCGGATCCACAACTCCTAGCGTTACAATCCGTATACTAAATATTATAGGAATTAGTGAAATAATTTCTTAAAGAGAACATTACAATAACATTCAACCAACTTGTAGTGGTCACAGCTGGCAGCATGGGTCGCAGTAACCCATCAAGGCTGGTCTCTCTATGGTTTAAAAGAGCTTTACTATACAATACATGATACATAACTTACCTGACCTCACAGTGAGCAGCAGTGACAACCCAGAGATCGCTGATCAGAGAACCACCACAGTAGTGATTTCCACTGCTCTGATGTTTAAACAAAACCACAAGAACAATGTTATGTTTTACCATCGAGGATTTCACTTTTTAGAAATTTTACAATTGATTTAATAAAATATCTTCTATTTGTAAACCTGATATATTAGAATATATAGAATATTATACAGTGTGACTGAAGATGTGGCACTCAGCAAAACTTATTTCCATAATTCGGATGGGGGGATGGAGACTCAGCCCTCGAGTCTCTATCCCGCGATCTTAATCATGGAATTAGGTTTCAGTTCATCTTCATTCTACACTGTATGCATACGTAAACTTCATATGCAGAGCACCGCACAACTTTGCGAGCATTTGAGCTTAGCTGCAGCTGGTTGTGAACTGCATATGAGTGCCCTATATTTTTTGAGCCTTAGGGTATGTTCACACTACGGAATCTGTCAATTTTTTGGGTGGACGGCGGAATTCACCAACAAATATCATTGACTCTATGAAACGGGTGGAACTTCAAGCGAAGGACCCCCGGCGGAACCTGCTTGAAGCCTCTTAGTGAGTAGCACTGAGGTGATCTTTTCTACTTAGTCTTATTGTTTATATAGAATAGTTCCCAAGAAATGTCCATTAAGAAATGAACCAATAGATAATAACCTAAAGGTAGCTAAAGACAGGGACACAGGGACATGTAAAAAGTGGGATCTCATGTGCTGTGGACCCCACTGATCAGGAGAACGAGAGGGAAGCAGTTTGTGGCAGTGCACTTCACTTCAGCCCATAATCTCTGTGATCCCTATTGACTTTGGCTGCACATCTCTCGGTGTAATAAAAGATGTTTGGATAATGGATTATGAAAAAAAGGGCTTCCTGAACATTACTAGCGATGTCCGTGCAGCCCTGGCCATGTAATTATCGAGCCATGAGTCACAAAACCTCAATTCTATGAATTTGGCTTATACTACTGATGTTTCCCGCCTTTAACACAAGATGAAAGAACAGTATATGAACTAATTCTAAGCTCTGTAGATATGAACATGGCTATGTAACCACACACTCCCTAAAGTCTCCTTATCAGTAATCTTTTAGTATTGGATATTAGAATGTTAGTGTGCTGGAGGCAAATACTCTTACTATAAGTGGAAAAATGTGGCTTGGAAATCTGAGTTCTATCCAATTCTAGCTATGAGTACTGGGTATGGTGAGGTCCGGGGATTTTTACCAGGTGTTAAGTAACATGTCTGTTCTCTATTTTACTTTTATATTGTGGACATTAAAATAAGTAAATTATACAGTATATAAGATCCCAGTACATTACCTGCAGAGACACCTGCCATGGCCAGGACCCAGAAACTGCATCCTCACCATTCACAACCCTGGCATAACCAGAAATGACTGGCTTGATGCTTGGCACACCACAACCTGAGGAATAAGTACATAATAGCTATCAATGGAAGGAACTAGTCATCTCCATAATATATTATAATACTGAATGCCTATACTTACCATAGCTGCCCCCTAACAGGACAAAGCAGGACAGAAGCCACAGAAATGCCATAGTGAGAAGTGGAGGATGAACGGGATTTGTGCAGCTTATATATCCACAAGTAGCCAATCACACATAGAGCTTTACTAGAGATAGGAGCGTCCATGTTCTTATTACACAAGCTTGTACTGATATAGAAAATGTCGAAATGTGGAGGTAGAGGAAACTATGTGTGAGTGAGACAGGTGTTACCAGAGGAGCAGGACTTCATTGTATCTACATTATGTGACCAGTTATTTATAGCTGTATTAAGTTAAAAGTTTTATAGCTATAGATTTGTGTTATGTTTTTGACATAGAAAAGTAGCAAAGTATAAAATGTGTGTGGAATCCTCAAGATTGTCCCATCTTGCTCCACTGTATGTTCCATCATAAAATGCTTATCATGACATATCCCCCTAGTAGTTATTTAGTATCATTTATAAATTATGTAGTAATTAAATTTACATAGTAGATTAAGCGTAATACTAACATGCTCCTTCTTACATAGGATATCACCTAGCAAGGCAAGATAGACCAGAGGACAGAAAATATTATACGACTGAGCCTGAAAAGTAATATAAAATTAGAATTATGAGGGGGGGGGGGGGAATTGGGGTTTGGTCCTGTGACATTAACCCCTTCAAGACCGAGCCTATTTGCACCTAAAAGACCAGGCTCATTTTTCAAAATCTGACCTGTCTCACTTTATGCGCTTATAGCTCAGTGATGCTTTAACGTATACTAGCGATTCTGAGATTGTTTTTTCGTCACATATGGCACTTTATATTAGTGGCAAAATTTGGTCACTACTTTGTGTGTTTTTTGTGAAAAACATCAAAATATCATGAAAAGTTGAAAAAATTAGCATTTTATGAACTTTGAAATTCCTGCTTCTAAAAAAAGAAAGTTGTATTACATAAATTAGTAACTAAGTCACATTACCAATATGTCCTCTTTATTCTGGCTTCATTTCATAAACATATTTTACTTTTTTAGGGTGTTACGGGGGTTAGAAATGTATCAGCAAATTACCACATTTTCGTGAAAGTTTCCAAAACTGATTTTTTTAGGGACCAGTTCTTATTTTAAGTTGATTTAGGAGGTTTGTATACTGGAAACCCCCATAAGTGACCCCATTTTGGAAACTAGACACCTTAAAGAATTAATCTAGGGGTATAATGAGCATTTTAACCCTACAGGGGCTGGAGGAAAGTATTCACCATTAGGCTGTAAAAAAATGAAAAATTTAAATTTTCCAATAATATATACATTTAGATTAAAGTTTCTCATTTTCAAAAGGAACATGAGAGAAAAAGCACCCCAAAATTTGTAACACATGTTCTCTTGAGTACTACGGTACCCCATATGTGGGCGTAAACCACTGCATGGGCACACAGCGGGGCTCAGAAGGGAAGGAGCGCCAATTAGCTTTTCCATTGCAGATTTTGCTGAAGAAGTTTCCGAGCGCCAGGTGCATTTGCAGAGCCCCTGTAGTGTCCAGCAGAGAGAAAAAAACCCATAAGTCACCCCATTTTGGAAAGTACACCCCTCAAAGAATTCATCTTGGGGTAGGATGAGCAATTTGACCCCACAGGTGTTAGAGGAAAGTATTCAAAATTAGACAGTAAAAATGAAAAACTCAAATTTTTTCCAATAATATGTTCCTTTAGTTTGAAATTTTTCAATTTCTCGAGGAACAAGAGAAAAAAAGTACCCCAAAATTTGTAACGCAGGTTCTCCTGAGTACAACGGTACCCCATATGTTGGCATAAACCACTGTATGGGCACACAGCGGGGCTCAGAAGGGAAGGAGCGCCAATTAGCTTTTTCAATGCAGAATTTGCTGAAGAAGTTTCTGAGCGCCAGGTGTGTTTGCAGTGCCCCTGTAGTGCCAGCGGAGTAAAATCTCGCCATAAGTCACCCCATTTTGGAAAGTGCACCCCTCAAAGAATTCATTTTGGGGTGTGGTGAGGCATTTTGACCCCACAGATATTAGAGGAAAGTATTCAAAAGTAGACAGTAAAAATGAAAAACTCAAATTTTCCCAATAATATGTTCATTTAGTTTGAAAATTCTCAATTTCACGAGGAACAAGAGAAAAAAAGTACCCCTAAATTTGTAACGCAGGTTCTCCTGAGTAAAAAGGTACCTCATATGTCGGTATAAAACCACTGTATGGGCTCACATCAGGGCTCAGAAGGGAAGGAGCGCCAATTAGCTTTTTCAATGCAGATTTTGCTGAAGAAGTTTCTGAGCGCCAGGTGGGTTTGCAGTGCCCCTGTAGTGTCAGCGGAGTAAAATCTGGCCATAAGTCACCCCATTTTGGAAAGTGCACCCCTCAAAGAATTCATCTTGGTGTGTGGTGAGCATTTTGACCCCACAGGTATTAGAGGAAAGTATTCAAAAGTAGACAGTAAAAATGGAAAACTCGAATTTTTCCAATAATATGTTCCTTTAGTTGGAAATTTCTCAATTTCACGAGGAACAGGAGAGAAAATTCACCCCAAAATCTGTAACGCAGGGTCTCCTGAGTAGAACGGTACCCCATATGTGGGCATAAACCACTGTATGGGCACACAGCCGGGCTCAGAAGGGAAGGAGCGCCAATTAGCATTTTCTCTGCAGATTTTTCTGAAGAAATTTCTGAGCACCAGGTGTATTTGCAGCGCCCCTGTAGTGTCTACAGAATAGAATCCCCCAAAAGTCACCCCATTTCGGAAATTACACCCCTCAAAGAATTCATATTGGGGTAGGATGAGCATTTTGGCCCCACAGGTATTAGAGGAAAGTATTCAAAAATTGGCCAGTAAAAATGAAAAACTTGAATTTTTTCCAATAATATGTTGGTTTAGTTTGAAATTTCTAAATTTCACAAGGAACAGGATAAAAAATGTACCCCAAAATCTGTAACGCAGGTTCTCCTGAGTACAACGGTACCCCATATGTGGGCATAAACCACTGTATGGGCACACAGCAGGGCTCAGAAGGGAAGGAAGCGCCAATTTGCTGGAGCAAAACCGCAGCTAGTAACAGTTATTAGAATAGCGCAGTTACTAAAATACAATAAAAAAAAATTAGATTACAGCTAATGTGGGGTGGTTACGGGTAATCTGGGGTGGTTTCGGGCAGTCTGGGGTGGTTACGGGCAGTCTGGGGTGGTTACGGGCAGTCTGGGGTGGTTACGGTCAGTCTGGGGTGGTTACGGATAATCTGGGGTGGATACGGTCAACATGGGGTGGTCACAGGCAACCTGCTGTGGTTACGGCAACCTGGGGTGGTTACAGGCAACCTGGTGTGGTTAGAGGCAACCTGGTGTGGTTAGAGGCAACCTGGGGTGGTTAGAGGCAACCTGGTGTGGTTAGAGGCAACCTGGGGTGGTTATGGGCAACGTGGGGTGAATACGGACAACCTGCTGTGGTTACAGACAATCTGGTATGGTTACAGGCAACCTGCTGTGGTTACGGACAATCTGGGGTGGTTGCGGACAATCTGGGGTGGTTACAGGCAACCTGCTGTGGTTACGGATAAACTGAAGTGCTAATAGGTAATCTGAGGTGGGTACCTGTAATCTGGCGTGGTTACGGGCAATCTGGAGGGGGTCACTGGCAATTTGGGGTGGTTAGAGGCAAGGTGCGGTGGTCAGAGGCAAGGTGCGGTGGTCAGATGCAAGGTGCGGTGGTCATAGGCGACGTGCGGTGGTCATAGGCGACGTGCGGTGGTCAGAGGCAAGGTGCGGTGGTCATAGGCGACGTGCGGTGGTCAGAGGCGACGTGCGGTGGTCAGAGGCGACGTGCGGTGGTCAGAGGCGACGTGCGGTGGTCAGAGGCAAGGTGCGGTGGTCAGAGGCAACCTGCGGTGGTTGCGTGCAATCTGGGGGGGTTACATGTAATCTGGCATGATTACAGGCAATCTGGGGTGGTTATGCCCAACCTGCGGTGGTTATGCCCAACCTGCGGTGGTTAGGGGCAACCTGGAGGGGTTACAGACAATCTAGAATTGTTACGGATAGAGTGAAGTGCTTATAGCTAATCTGGGGTGGTTACATGTAATTTGGGGTGGTTACAGGCAATCTGGGGTGATTACGGACAATCTGGAAGGGGTCACTGGCAACGTGCGGTGGTTACGGGCAACGTGCGGTGGTTACAGGCAACGTGCGGTGGTTATGGGCAACGTGCGGTGGTTACGGGTAATCTGGGGGGTTACGTGCAATCTGACGTGATTACGGACAACCTGGGGTGGTTACGGGCAACGTGCGGTGGTTACGGGCAACCTGCGGTGGTTACGGGTAATCTGGGGGGGGTTAGGGGTAATTTGGGAGTAAACTGTAATTATTACTATAATAAAAAGTGTGTGTTTATTTTTTTGTATGTTTGTCACTTTTTGTACTTTATACATTCATTTTCACTGTATTACTATGATTACTGTGATATTTTCTATCACAGTAATCATAGTTCAGTGACAGAGACCAAATTGGTCTCTGTCACTTTAAATTTTCAGAGCTTGGCTGGTTGTGGAGCGCATGCGCACTTCATAACCAGCCAGGACACTGAAGAGGAAGGAGCTCCGTGGATCCGTGAGTATAATGGGGTAGGGGAGGGTGACTCGGGGACGGGGGGTGACAGGGGGGGTTGGGGGCGACTTGGGGGGTGGGGGGACATCACTTTTTATCCCCTGTCACCAATCATTCATGGTGACAGGGATAAAAAAGTGCCGGCGGCACATGGCACAAGCGATCAGCGGTATATAGTATATACCGCTGATCGCTTGTACCGGGACCCCACAGGGGGGGGGTCCCGATGACTGCCCCATGCTCTCCGCTACCTCCGTGGCGGAGAGCATGGGGCTTTCATTCATTTTTCTTTTTTGATCACTGTGAACAGACATTAGTCTGTTCACAGTGATCGCGGCGGCCATCTTGGATCCGATGGCCGCCGCGGGAGGGGGGGTTAGTGACTGGGGCACTAGGGGGCTGATCTGGGGTCTGATTTTTACTTATTTCATCTCCCCCACCGTGGATTCACGGTGGGGGGAGATGAAATACAGCGGCGGCACCGGCCCATTAGTGACCGCCGTTTCGGCGGTCACTAAGGGGTTAATGGGGGTCAGCTGCGGGATCGCAGCTGATCCTCATTATCTCCGGTGCTGTACACAGATGAGAGCGGGATCGCTGTCCCTGCAGCGATCCCGTTCTCATCACAAAGCCCCTGTCAGTCAGGAACGTATATGTACATTCCTACTGCACGGGCATGTGCAATAGGAACGTATATATACAGATGGCTGACGTGAAGGGGTTAAGGTTGCAGAAGCCATTCTATGGCCTTCCTTCCCTGCTTGCACTTGCTTTGCGGGGTTTGTGGTCGACGACCAACACAGTGTTGAGTTAGTGAAGGGATCTAGGGGACCTGCATGTGGTACATGAGGCAATATGATTTGATCAAATTATTTACCAATGTCGTGGCGTTGGTTTTTAAATAAAGCCAAGAGGCACTCGTGTCGGCCATAGGTGTGAGGTGCAGCAGCTCCTTTCTCTCCATGTCATATTTAACTTTTCTCTCTTTTCTGAGTGCTAGCACTCCTCCGGATAAGACCCATGTGACCCCAATCAGCAGGAAGCACTTGTGCACACATGGCAAGTACCTCCTATTCTTCCCATTCTACCTGCAGAGACAATGGTGAGCAGTAAGACCATGTTCACACTTGTGTTGCTTGGTGGCAGCATTTTCCGCCGGCGTTGCCTGCAGGGTTTGGGGGGGGGGCTTGGGGTTTGCTCCAGTGACATTGGGGTTGCAGGGCCATTTTATGGCCTCCCTTCCCTGCTTGCGCTCACTTTGTGGGGTTTGCGGTCGCAGACACAGTGTCGAGTTTGTGTAAGGACTCGTGTGATCCAGGGGACCTGCACGTGGTACATGAGGCAATATGGTTTGATCAAATTATATGTATTATTAGTAGGCTCTCTAGCATGACCCCCTTGGAACGGCTAAATCATAACTCTTTAGTATTGTGTAGATCAATGTAGATCAGTATGGTGTTACTGTGGTAGTGTATAAATGCAAACAATAATGGTAAATATATCGGTAAAATTTACTAAAGCGTATATCACACCATATACATGCAAAAAGTATAACATAGAGCAAATAATAATAATAATAATAATAATAATAATAATAATAATAATAATAATAATTAAAAAAAAACATATAGGGTTTAAAAAAATATGTATCTGTAAAATATAATATATAAATATCTATAGCATGATTCTTGGGATGTCAATAGAGAAGAGAGAATAGTTGTCAGTCCACTATTGATATTATGGTATATATTGTCACAGTTAACGATTGTTGTTTCCGTTAATAAATAAGATGGTATACCATATAAAGAATTGGTGAATGTCCACCTCTCACCAGTCCCGTGGCTCTAGGTCTGCGCTGTCTGGCTCTAGGTCTGCGCTGGATGCATTCTCAATGCATCCAATGTGGACAAAACAGGTGAGAAATGAGGACTGATGTAGTATATGAAACACAGTGCATCCCTATATTATATGCAGCAAGTTATTGCAACTCATAGACATGTTTCAGAACAATACGAGTTGCAAAAAAATCTGGTTTGATCAAATTATATACCAACATCCTGGCGTTGGTTTTTAAATGTAGCCGAGAGGCATTAGTGTCAGCCATAGGTGTGAGGTTAATAATAGGGATATGTTTTATACAACAGTAACATCTAGTGACTAAGCGTTGATAGCTACATTATATTAGTCACTGCAAAACTATATTAGTAACAATTTTGCAGGCAAAGAGCGAGACACTGAGCAGCGTTGAACTCGTAATCCACGAGATGCTGTGCTCTAGTAATATCTCGTTCATTGCAATAGGGACATTTCTATATCAAACTCACCAAATTCTGTAACATGCTGATACTTCTATTGTAGACAGACTGGCTTCCAGTAAATTTATCTTATAGATACTTTCCATTCATAGGGCGATCCTTGTTGTGTGACACTCTAATTCCGGCACTCTAGCCCCGTAGACAATAGTGACGCAATTAGCGAGTGGCCAAGAAGTGGATTGCACTCCCATTATGCTCTCTCCCCAGCCGTTTCTTCTATCGTAGTTGGACCTACTGTAATATATATCTTTACACATAATTTCAGGTACCCTTTAAATCCCCCAAACTCCATTTTTTCAGAGGCAGGGACATAGTTTATCTACAGTAAACTAGGGATGCTTTAACCATTCACTGCATTTGGCCTAGTGAATCTACAGTATGGATAGATGCAATTTTAATTGCCGTAAAAAATGTCACACATTTTTGAGGACAACCTGATTTGGGGGAAAAATTTCTTTTTTTTTGCCCGTCACCACTAAGGAGTGGTGTGTCTTCAGTATAGAAGAGCTGTGGGTATATCTGTAATGAGTTTTTAGCCGTATTTGTTAAATGTGACTTTTAAGTTACAATTTTTTTCCACCTCTACTCCACACAATAAGGGTGTACAAAACTATACATCTGTCAGGACGGGAGGTCAGAGACAAGACTAGACAGTGAGCCCTAAAGCTAAAACCCACCCATTGTCCCTACCTACTTGCCTCAGTCGGCCCTAGGTGGCCGCGGACAACCATGAAGACGTGTCCTACACTTAATAGTGTAACACTGAACAAGATAGGACAGACAAACACAATATGGGAGAGTCAACAACCAGGTCAGAACCAAAAGGACTATGCAGTACAAAATCAGGAAAGCAAACGAATAGTCAAAAGGTCAAGTGGGAGGTCAGGTAACGAGTCAAGCAAACAGAAGAAGTAAGAACAGGGATAGCAGGAAAAGACAGGGGGAGCTTGGATCAGGGTATGAACCTTAATTGCCAGCAGGGAATAACTGGCTCTGCTTTCATTTATGAGGATCAAGAGCCTGGTCCGGATCTTCATTGGACCAGCGCTCTGATCCTCAAGGTTCCAGACATGTAGAGGTGTGGTGTACCCCTTGGGTGATGTTACATTGGAGGAGCGGAGGGTCATTTGCTAGATGTTGAGGTGTGATGCCACTTCTGTGGTGGTTGGCCGAGATACAGCCGGACCTCGAGGTATAAATATGTGACACCAGTGCCAGGTGAACACACAGGTGTGATGGCACGCCTGCTTTTATTTTATGAGGCTGATTGTACCCTTTTCAACTGTGGTCAGTGTCCTGCCAGGTTGCTACTGGGTCCCTTGGGTTAGAGTGATCACGGATGGCCAGAGTGGTGTAGTGACCCTCCTGGACTATCGGAACCTTCCACCCACAGGAAGGAAGTGTCCCAAGTTGCCGGTGTGTGCTGTGTAGGTGGACTGCGAGAAATCTCACAGTCTCCTAAAGGTAGTTAAGCGGTTTACTATTTGCAAATGTGCAGCAGGTAATACAGAGTCAATGATATAAGGTTTCTCTGGATAAAGCACTTGAAAACACACTTGCCAATCGTTCCAAATAAATACTTGAAAATACATTGACCAGATCTGTAGTGAAAGTGCAGGGTAGTATATAGTTGTGTTGACTGAGTAGTGTGAGTACTATGAATAAACAGAGTAGCAGAGAGGAGGATGTCGTGAGAGTCTCAACCAATGTAGTACTGTGCTCTGCCGGGATGTTGGAGGATGAGGTAGAATACTTAGAAGAAGAAGAAGAAGAGAAGACCTGTGCCCGTGTATTGACGTTTGACTTCAGTCTTCACACCACCTATGCCTATATTGGCTGAACCTTCCTAATGGGTTACACAGGCCCCAGACCTTGTTACCTGGGATGAGTGGAATGCTGAAGGTTCCCTGCTGACAACCGCGCTGTGAGATAGAGCTCATTGGCTTACTGCATCTTAGCTCTTTGGCTTCAGTGTATACTGTCCTGCACTGTAACTTCTCCTTGACCATGGCATGGGTTGAGGTTGTCTCTTGCTTCTCTTCTCCTAAGAGGCTTTAACACTGACTGGTGCTGTGTAGCATTACTTGTAGGAAAGTTGTGAGAGGTGTACTGTTTTGCGTCCTTCCCATGCGGGGTGCTAGCTAAGACTGATCTGAGGTATGGGGACCTAGCAGAGAGCCAGGGCCTAGATAGGACCACTGTGGAGAGCTATCTGGCTTGTGTCCTTCCTCCTCAATGTCCAACACGAAAGACCTTGTCTCCTCCTCCACCCATGTGACTTACTTCCTCCCAGCATGTAAGGTGCGCTGTGAGTGGGTGAAGAATGCTACAGAAGAAACAAGGAGTGAAGATAGGACAGAAAAAAACAAGAATCCTACTGGTCTACAGATTCTGGTGACAAACAAAGAAATGGTAACCCTTTATGTCCTTCAGCTGTGCGGCTTCCAAGTACACATACACAATATAGCGACATCTAGTGGCAAAACTTAATACTGCTTTCATAACCACAATAATACAATAAGTACAGACTTTTGCAAGGGGTGTATATACGTAACACCTGTAGTAGGACACCACAGATGCATCTGTCAATCAAAAAACACTGCTCAGCTGCAGCAATCAAGGACAGCAGTGAGCAGTGTAACTCCTGCATTGCCAGAAGGCTGGAAGAAAAGCGGGTGTGTCGACAAAAAGTAAAAACAAGCCCAGTTCATACCAGGCTCACTGCACATTCCTGACAACACCAAAAAGTGCATTGAAAAACTCCTCAAAGTTCGAGAGACAACTTGATAAATGTTGCGCTGCTGAGGCTGAAAGAAAGGAGAAGGCCGAAAGGAAAGGTTCTCCAATGCATCTCTATGATATAGCAATGTATTGGAGACCCTGACTTCCGGCTCTTGAGCTACAGCGCTGAAACTGAAGAAGCTGTGCTACTTTTTTAATGCAAAATCTTTCACACATGTCTTGGTTAACCCCCAATCTATAAAAGATTTATCACCTCTAATAATATAATAAAGTAAAACGGTTATGAACATCTGGTTACTTCATGTGGTAATTGTGAGACCCGCTCCTCTCGTAACACCTGTCCCACCTACACATAGTTTCCTCTACCTCCACATTTCGACATTTTCTATATCAGTACAAGGTTGTGTGATAAGAACATGGACGCTCCTATCTCTAGTAAAGCTCTATGTGTGAATGGCTACTTGTGGATATATAAGCTGCACAAATCCCGTTCATCCTCCACTTCTCACTATGGCATTTCTGTGGCTTCTGTCCTGCTTTGTCCTGTTAGGAGGCAGCTATGGTAAGTAGAGGCATTCAGTATTATAATATATTATGGAGGTGACTGGTTCCTTCCATTGATAGCTATTGTGTACTTATTCCTCAGGTTGTGGTGTGCCAAGCATCAAGCCAGTCATTTCTGGTTATGCCAGGATTGTGAATGGTGAGGATGCAGTTTCTGGGTCGTGGCCATGGCAGGTGTCTCTGCAGGTAATGTACTGGGATCTTATATACTGAATAAATGACTTATTTTAATATCCACTACATAAATTAAAAGAGAGAACAGGCATGTAAGAGATTCCTGACACTCACTATGGCCGCCAATCATAACACAAAGTAGACTGAGCAGGTGAACTTCAATCTTATGTAGTTCGGCTCCATAGAGTAATTGTCTTCAGGAAACTAACATTGATTCCTACATGTATTACAAGGCTGTTACTGAAGAAGAATTAGGCATTGTGTTTGGTTATATAGCTATGTACATGTCTACAGATTCCAGAAGGAGCTTGTACTTGTTCTTTCATCTTGGATTAAAAGGGGTATTTCAAGAAATAGTTATATCCCCTATCCCCATTGCTGAGTGCTAAGCTTAGTTATGTTCGTAAGTCCTCTAGTTAGCAGTGAACAGAGATATGACTGAGCATGAATGCTGCCACCTCATATAATAAGGGCACAATTCTCCTAACTAGTGGGGTTGGATAACTTAGATTACATTAGGATAATCACTTTAACCCTTAGGGGGACACAGCCAGTTTTCATTTTTGCGTTTTCGTTTTTCCCTCCTCGTGTATATAAGGCCATAGCGCCTGCATTTTCCACCTAGAGACCACATGAGCCCTTATTTTTTGCGCAACTAATTGTACTTTGCTAAGGCAGATGTAATTTTTGCCTAAAATGTGCCGGGAAACCAGAAAAAAATTATATGTGTGGTGAAATTGAAAAAAAAAACGCATTTCTTTTATTTGGGGGAAATGTGTTTTTACGCCATTCGCCCTGGGGTAAAACTGACTTGTTATGCATGTTCCTCAAGTCGTTACGATTAAAACGATATGTAACATGTATAACTTATATTGTATCTGATGGCCTGTATAAAATTCAAACCGTTGTTAACAATATACGTTCCTTAAAATCGCTCCATTCCCGGGCTTATAGCGCTTTTATCCTTTGGTCTATGGGTCTGTGTGAGGTGTCATTTTTTGCGCCATGATGTGATCTTTCTATCGGTACCTTGATTGCGCATATATGACTTTTTGATCGCTTTTTATTACAATTATTCTGGATTTGATGCGACCAAAAATGCGCAATTTTGCACTTTGGGATTTTTTTGCTGCTGACGCCGTTTACCGTGTGAGATCAGGAATGTGATTAATTACTAGTTCGGGCGATTACGCACGCGGCGATAGCAAACATGTTTTGTTTATTAATTTATTTATTTATTTTTATTTATAAAATGGGGAAAGGGGGGTGATTCAGGACTTTTATTAGGGGAGGGGGTTTTGTGTATTAAAATACTTTTTTCTTTTACTTTAGACATATACTAGAAGCCCCCCTGGGGGGCTTCTAGTATATGCACTCTGATCTCTCATAGAGATCCATGCAGTATAGTTATACTGCATGAATCCATGAGATCGGTGTTCTATTACTTTTGGCTGCTGCAGCCAAAAGCAATAGAATGCCGAGCAGGGATCAGCGCCATTACGGAGCAGACCCCGGCCCGGTATGGATGCAGGGATCGCCCCCCCGCAATCGCGCCGCAGGGGGGCGATCCCCCCACTAGACCACCAGGCATGTATAACCGCAAGTATTTTAGAAGCAGCTGTCAACTTTGACAGCTGCTTCTAAGTACTTAATTAGCGGGCACGGCGATCGGACCGTGCCCGCTAATAGCCGCGAGCCCGGGCTACATCGCGGCACCCGGGATCGCGGCAGTTCAGAGGGTGGTCGCCGCGCGACCCCCCTCTGAACTCCCATAGCGGCCACGAGGACGTTAAATAACGTCCTGGTGCAGCTATGGGTTAAGCCTCCATCTTAAAGAAATCACTTTAACATATTTAAATATTGAATACTGAAAAATAACACATAAGCACTACTGATCTGCCCAGTAACCTGCTGCTATTCTAATGGTGCCCGCATCCCTGCTGCTCACCACTTCCTGCAGGAATCGCCTGATCAGCCAATCACAGACAGTGATTGGCTGATCAGGCATTTCCTGTATTTCAAGATATAGCTTAGAAGCAGTGACCGACGGGACCCCAAGCCCCATTGGAAGGCCAGCAGTTGGAGATAAGTAGGCTGTGTGTTGCTTATTTTTTATTTGCCCTGACTCCCTTAAAAAACTGTTCTTTCCCCTGAAAACCTAACCCTGGGTTATTTGTTCCAGTCCAAATAATAATACCTTGATAAACACTGAGCGCTTATTCAAAGTGAGGATACTGTCAGGATATAACTACACTGACATTGTGGACTGTTAATGGACCTCTCAGAGAACATCACTGGGGACTATTCTATATGTGTTCTAGAGTATTGGAATTCTGGGATATCAGATGTTTGGTTATAGAACAATAAAGAGGAATAGAACAACAGAAAGGTAAAATCTTTGGTAGTGAAGCCGAACATTGTTCTCATGTATCTTTTTTATTAAATGTCTATAGACCAGCACCGGAGCCCACTACTGTGGTGGATCTCTGATCAGTGATCTCTGGGTTCTCACTGCTGCTCACTGTTCTGTCAGGTAAGTCTTGTATCATTTATTTTAGAGTAAATCTCTTCTGAAATCCCACAGAGCCATAGACAAAACAGTCTTGATGGGTATTTTTGATGTGAGACAACTATATGCTGCCAGCTGGGACCTTCACATGTTGGTAGAATAAATCCTCCTGACACCCTGACAAGTGACAAGGAATTTTAGCATGCTATCATTGGTAACTGACTACTACCTATAGTATTTAGTTTATGGTTTATCATATCATATGACCCATTGATGAGTATTAAAGTGAGTTATGACATAAGTATAAAACTAATATGCTGTGAAAGCAAATAGCAACACTTACCTTTCTGCCCCTGTTGTGAGTTGATTTTGGTTCATATTTCTCTACTTCCTGGTTGTACCTCCTTTAAGCAGTTGCTCAGTACTGATATTTTAGCAGTCCTGCTAGTACCATACCCAAGATCGCAGCACCTGCTTCATTCACTCCCTGTATGGTCTGTAGCATCATTCATCACAAGGCAGCATGCTGTGAACACAGATCCATCTTCCTAAATGTTCCAGTAAAGCTGTATGTGTATCTGTGTATAAGGCAAAGAGATGGTGGTGTAGGCTGAAATGGCTGGTTATAGATGGTGACATTACTCAAAGGGTGGAACTGGAACCCAGAGACATGATCCAGCCAGGTCCACTGTCATATGAGAGGAGGTTCCATTGTCGAGGGAGAGATAGGGACACATTTTGAAGTATTTTAACCGTCCTGTCATTGTTGAATGACACAAGCGCACTGTAGCCAGAACTATTAGTGATAACAATGACCCTTTAGGTGGAATGATTGTGAATATTCCTAATAGTAATCACTGTATATAAATGAGGAATGAATAAAATACTGTCCATTGTGGAGAACATTTTTATCCGTACCTAAATACTGTGGGTATGGTGGTAGCACCTGCTGTAAATGGTATACATGGTATATATGTATGACACTGGAGTAATGTGTATCTCATCAATATAAGACATAAGAACTTTTGCGGCAGCTAATATGGTTGTACATCTCTATATACAGAACCTCTGACCGTGTAGTTCTGGGTGAATTTGACTTCTCCTCCTCTGCTGAGCCTATTCAGACTAAATCCGTAGCTAGGGTAAGCAGAAACACTACAGCCATGTTCTGCATTTTTATTTCTCTTGAATAAATTTTATATAACAGGATTTTAAGGCAGATTTATTTCACAGGTTTTCACACACACCCGGCTATAACCCTTTTGCCTATACGAATGACATCAAACTTCTGAAGCTGAGCAGCCCTGCTACTATCACCGCTCGTGTGTCCCTGTGTGCATTGCCGCTAGTGCTGATGTATTCAGTACAGGGGAGAGATGTGTCACTACTGGATGGGGATACATAAATGGTGTAGGTAAGTAGATGTTAGACAATAACAGCTCAATATAGCAATACCTAGCTGGGCATAGCATGACGGCACCTTGATCGCCAGAATCCCAGAGATACTTTGTAGGTCGACCTCAATCTCAATCTAACTTTTAGCTCAAACAAGACCAAGCAAACTGCAGCAGGTGGCTCTGCCTCTTCTCACCAATACTGAGTGTCAGAAACACTTCGGAAGTGATTATCCAACAGTCCAGAGCAACATGATCTGTGCCGGAGCAGCTGGAGCCGTCTCCTGCAAGGTATGTCCTGTCCATTATCTACTTTACTCACATTTTTCCAGCTATTGCCCCAGCAAACTTTACATCAAGGCTTGTACAAGTGAATGTAAGGAAAAGCTTCTTTTCACTTAGGCTACTTTATAAACTGCTCAAATCTATCTTGAGATCAGCTGACCGAAGTATCAGGATTCAGCTGCCCATAGAAATGTATATAAAGGGAGAGATACTGATTATATTTAGTAAGTGTTACACTTCCCTCAGTGCTGAACTTATAACTGCTCATTGGGGTTCTATGTTGCTCTCCATGCTGCGCCTTTCTTAATGTGTACAATAGAGACAAAGTAAAGCAGGATCCCTTCTTCTTTGAATGTGTGCAGTGTATGGAGGACATCATAGCAGCTAGTGTCCACTAAGTAGCCAGGAATAAGTAAGAATTAGAAATGAAGCCTACAGAGGATAGAACAAGAGTAAATGCACATACAAGTTATGATATGGCCAGATAGTGTTACTTCAGATGTACAAACTATGAACAAGTGATCCTGGAAAGTGACATGAAATTGCAGATATGTGTTCACATATCACATTGTCACTAATCCTATTACTAATAATTTCTATGCATAACTAGAAACATAGGGGGACATTTATCAGATTGGCCCCTTTTCTGTAGCGCATGTCATTCCCCGCTTGCTTGATGAACGGCCAGAGGTAAACAGCAAGGCGGGGAGGTGTAGTAAGTATACATAAGCTGCGCAATGTCTGCATCACGTGCAACGTCAGACAGTTTTTCTAAGTAAATCAGTCCAGGAAGCTGGGGGTGGGGCTTTATTTAAGACTGCCATACTTGTACGCCAGTCTTGATAAATGTCCCCAATAAGTGCTGCAAGGTACAGAAAGATTATTTTATAGCCTAAGGGTGGTATTACACGGAACTATAATCGGCCGAATTGGCCCGATTCGGCCGATTATCGCTCTGTGTAATAAATGCAACGATCAGCCAATGACAACGATCATCGGCTGATCGTTGATATAGTTTAGAACCTATTTTCGTCGGGCGCCGACCGCGCACCGCTGCGTGTAATAGCAGTGCGTGGCCGGCGACTAACGATATACATTACCCATCCACGTTCCAGGGCTACTCCTGCCGTCCGCTTCTCCCTGCGTCCCGCGCGCGCTCTAGCGTCACAGAGGCCTGTCAGCTGATAGGCCGCTCAGCCAATCACAGGCCGCGGCAGTCCCGGCCTGTGATTGGCTGAGCGGCCTACCAGCTGACAGGCTGCTGTGACGCTAGAGAGCGCGCGGGACCCCTGGGAAGCGGACGTAGAGCAGCCCTGGAACGTGGATGGGTAATGTATGCCAGTTTAGCAAGGGCTGCAAGGACATCGGTAACGATGTCCTTGCAGCTCTTGTCAAACGATTATCGGGCCGTGTAATAGGTCCAGTAAACGAGCAACGATCTAGCAGATCGCTGCTCGTTTACAGGTATTATCGGGCCCTGCTCGGCCCGTGTAATACCACCCTTAGACTGGGTTCACACTGTT
>NC_091457.1:23826917-23888185 GCF_027789765.1 Dendropsophus ebraccatus | reverse complement strand
ATCAAGTTAAAACAGTGCCCACCTTGCTTGGCGAGGGGTAAGGCGTTTCGTCTAATCCAGATTCTTATGATCGGTTAGAACCTTAATTTTATGTTTAGCTCCTTCAAGAAAGTGTCTCCATTCATCGAAGGCCCATTTGATGGCCAGTAGTTCCTTGTTACCAATATCATAGTTACACTCAGTCTTGGAGAATTTTCTTGAGAAGTAGGCAACAGGTCTGAGGTTGATAAGTGTCTTGGAACCTTGCGAGAGTACGGCTCCAACCCCTAACTCTGAGGCATCAACTTCAATAATGAACGGTTGATCAAAATCAGGCTGGATCTGGACTGAAGCCTCAGAAAAACACCTTTTAAAGGGGTTATCCAGCACTACAAAAACATGTCCACTTTCCCCCTACTGTTGTCTCCAGTTCAGGTGTAATCTCCAATTAAGCTCCATTTACTTCAATGGAACTGAGTTTCTTATCCCCACCCAATCTGGAGACAACAGTAGGGGGAAAGTGGACTTGTTTTTGTAGCGCTGGATAACCCCTTTAAGCTGCTCAAATGCCAGTATAGCTTCAGAACTCCAATTCACTAGATCTGCCCCCTTCCTGATCAAGTCAGTCAGGGTCTTAGCAATGACAGAAAAACCCTTAATAAATTTTCTGTAATAATTGGCGAAACCCAGAAATCACTGCAGTGCTTTAAGATTAGTGGGATGTTCACATTTCCCAATAGCTGCTACCTTCAGGGGATCCATACCAAATGAGTTAGGGGTAATATTGTATCCCAGAAATGACACCTCTTGGATCCCGAACGGGCATTTGGACAACTCAGCGTAAGGCTATGTTCACACTACATATATTTCAGTCAGTATTGTGGTCCTCATATTGCAACCAAAACCAGGAGTGGATTAAAAACACAGAAAGGATCTGTTCACACAATGTTGAAATTGAGTGGATGGCCGCCATTTAATGGCAAATATTTGCTGTTATTTTAAAACAACGGCCGTTGTATTGAAATAATCGCAGTTATTTACTGTTATATGGCGGCCACCCACTCAATTTCAACATTGTGTGAACAGATCCTTTCTGTGTTTTTAATCCACTCCTGGTTTTGGTTGCAATATGAGGACCATAATACTGACTAAAATATACATAGTGTGAATCCAGCCTGAAGGTGATTTTTTTCAGAGTAACTCCATAACCTTTATCTCCATACTCCCATTATCTCCTTCTCTGCTTGATAAGAATTAGCAGCAGAGAAGGAGATGATGGGAGTGGTTTTCCCTGTGCGGTCCTTAAGTGTGGGCTCCTCCCCTGTGCTGCCTTCTCCTCGCGCCCCCCCCCCCCCCCCCATCCCGTTCTGCATCCGGTAACAGGGAGATTAGCTAGCAGCTCCCTGCTGCTAGCTGCACTTCCTCCTCCTCCTTCTCCCTGTGCTGCCGCTGCCCCCCTCCGTCCTGCCACGTGTCCTCCTCCTCCTCATGCTGCTGCCGCCTCCCTCTGTCCTGCCACCCGTCCACCCCTCCGTCCTGCCACCCGTCCTCCTCCTCCCCGTCCTGCCACCCCTCCATCCTGCCACCTCTCTTTCCTGCCACCCAGCCACCCCTCTGTCCTGCCACCCAGCCACCCTTCCATCCTGCCACCCCTTCATCCTGCCACTCAGCCACCACTCCGTCCTTCCACCCAGCCACCCCTCCATCCTGCCACCCATCCTCCTCCTCCCCGTACTGCTGTCACCCTCTTCCGTCCTGCCACCCATCTTCCTCCTCCTCCCCGTGCTGCCACCGCCCCCTCTGTCCTTCCACCCAGCCACCCCTCTGTCCTGCCACCCGTCCTCCTCCTCCCTGTCCTGCCACCCAGCCACCCCTCCGTCCTGCCACCCCTCCATCCTGCTACCCCTCTGTCCTCCTCCTCCCCATGCTGCCGCCTCCCCCTCGTTCCTGCCGCCCAGCCACCCCCTCCGTTCTGCCAACCCCTCCGCCCTGCCACCCTCTCCTCTCTCCTCTTATCCTCTCCCCTCAGTCCTGCGGCCGGTCTCCTGCCACCCTCTTCCCTCTCCGCTGCCACCCTTTCCTCTTACCTTCTCCCCTCTTTCCTGCCGCCCCTCTCCTGTCACCCTCTCCCATTTGCGCTGCCACCCTATCCTCTTACCCTCTCTCCTCTCCTGCCGCCTCTCTCCTGCCACTTTCTCTCCTCTCCTGCCACCCTTAACTTTTTCCTGCCACTCTCTCCTCTCCATCCTGCCACCATCTCCCCTGGATCGGTGGTGATATAGTGTCCCCTGCCTCTGCCCTCTGCTGTTTTTCTGTTTTGTTTTTTGTTTTTAGTAAAAAAAATTCTGACTGGATGCTATGCCGGTCGGGACTGGTTCTCCTCTCCTCCTGCACCCTGCTGCTGTCACCCCCTCCTGTACTCCACTGTCTGGCATACCTTGTATGAGGAGGAGAGAAAAGAGAATGTGATGACAGGGGCTGGAGGGATTATTGTTGCTAGGGACAGTACTGTGAAGAGGAGCAACAGCAACAGCTCTGACAGTAAGTGATTGTTGTCAGTGTGTCTGTCTGGCTGCTGGAAGTTGTAAGATAGAGGGGGAAGTTTATGCCTTTTAGTCAATATCTGTGCCCCTCCTCCCCCCTGCAGCATGGCTGTTTTTCTCTTTCATCTCCCCCTAAGCATCCACATACAGTACATGTATCCCACCTGTGCAGCTATATACAGTACGTGTATCCCACCTGTGCTCCAACCAGTGATTAAGGGGCCATTTTTTTTTATCCCCTATTGCTGCTGTTCTGGGGTCACTTCCACACTCTGAGGTATATATTCTGATCTCCCACAAAGCATCCAGTCTGTAATGCATTCAGGACCCTCCAAGCACAACAGCTGCAAACAGTACAACGCCCAGCATTTACTGCAGTTTGAAGTCCTCAGGATGTGATGGGATTTGAAGTACAAATGAGCAGACAACTCAAGGGGTTGTCTTCTTGGAAGCTACAACTCCCAGCATTCTCTGAGAGCTTCATAAGTGTAAGGCATTCTGAGAGTTGTTTTTATTGTTATTCCGGGAGTTGTGGTCACAGATACATCAGCACAGGATGGGACCAGGTCTGCATGTCACTTCTGACGGGTTCTTTATTTGGGTGCCCCCCCATGATCAGTTCTATTGGTGGCCACAGGTACCCCAGTCCCATACTGGGGCCTGCACAGACTACAGTACAGTCCTTTAGTGGGCCCTGGCATCTGTGCTGTAGGGCCCTCCTGAGAAACCAGGACACATGTACCAGATACTCGGGCGTACATATGTATGTGCCTTCAAGGCAGAAAGGTGAAGAAACAAATGGGTTATGGGGGGCCAAACACATTTTTTTTCACAGGGGCCCTTTGCAGTCTGTGTCTGCTCCTGCACACTGGTATACTATTATGTCCTAATTGTGGTTTCATGTGGACGCATGATTTTCATTGGTCAATGCATTATTGCGTAGCTACCATGAAGGCAGGGAAGGAGACTGCTATGGGGACCTTGCAGTAAAGGGTCTTCATAATATGCCACTGACAACCGACCGAGTGGGTATATGTATGTATCCGTGGGTATATGTGTGCATACCTCCCTTGCTGACCACATATACTCGGCCTATTCCCCGATGCCAGCACTGACTCTGTCTGGTTCTTGGGAACCAGCTGCTACTCACACCGGGACCACATTAGTAGAGCGACCTGGTGCCCTTTAGCCACAGAAGTCCAGCTTCCACATCATCAAATGTGATAAAAGATGGAGACCTAGAGGGCACTTACGCTGAATTTTCTGGTGTGGCCCAAAGTCAAACCGGTTGAGTAGCACAGGGGATCCACACTCGCTGTCTATTACACTGATAATAAGTGTATATTGGTAATTTGTATAGCTTTTGGGGGGCAATACAATACGTTACTAAAAATTTTCACCGGACTTCTCCTTTAATAAACTCACTGACTCCTGGCCCCCAAACACTACTCCCCCTCAGAATAGAAAATATGTAAGAGGTTAAGAACTCATTCAATGAATGACAGGGAACCTCTTCTTTCTGCTCCACTCCACAGTGCTCTTTCAGTTGTCACACAGGCCTGCGGCCTTCTTTTTCAGCTCTACAGCACTGCCACTGACTGACCTGGCAGCAGATCTGAGGTGTCAGAAGGTGGAGCCAGCCAGGAAACCTGACTGACAATAAATGTCATGGTGAGATGGAATTGTCAGCGGTGCGGCCTCCACCTCAGTGACTTCCAGACAGTGACCACATACACAGCCACTATCAGTGTCTGGCAGCACGTGCCCCTCCCACTTCCCTATCCATGTCTGGCAGTGGCCTGATCGGTATCTCTCTCAGAAGCAGGAGACAGCAGACCCCCTGCCTCCGCGATTATTGTCTGACAGCGGCCCCCTGGACTGGTAATGGGGCCAGCCCACCGGGTGTGCCAGATTACCAATCCATAGTTGCCAACATTTGAAAAAAAATTTCCAGAGACACTTTAGCATTGACAACAAGGGGTGTGGCTTATCCTTAATGTGGTTTTAGTGGGTGTGGCCTATCGTGAATGTGGTTTACGGAGTGTGGCTTGTCAACAGTGTTTTGGGTTGGGTTTTCCCCCCAGAATTCTCCAGTTAAAACTTTACAGTCAGAACAACACAAAAGGATGAGGGTTGTAATAATAGTACTACAAGAATAGAGGAGAGGTGTAGTAGTGTACTACAGGAACAGAGGAGGGGTGTAGTAGTACAGGTATATATGAGGGGTGTAGTAGCAATACAGGAATAGATAAGGGGTACAGTAATACTAGTAACTAGGAGTCATGGGGCCCCATAGCAAACAACTGCATGGGCCCCCATGAAACCTTGGTAGCTGGGAGTGACTGGGGCAGACTGGGGGTGACTAGAGCAGACTGGAGGTGACTGGGGTAGACTGGGAAGAGGGTCCCCTAGTGGATTCTAATTGTAACTTGTTTGAGAATCACTGCCTTTCGGTGGAAATATGTAAGTGAAAAATCAATTATTTTTGAGAATGCAAATATTTAATAAAAAAATAGAAAAAAATATGACATTTAGGTCTTTAGTAAGTGGCAATAGTCTGATCCAGCCAGGATCTCAGGCCGGTAACTCTAGCGTAAACTGCAGGGAAAGAAATAGGACAAGTAGGATTTCCCCAGGAGACAACACCAGTCAAGGTCCAAGCTCCATTTCTCTGGCATACAAGAGGCCCACCGGAGTCACCCTGAAAATTAGGAGAAAAGAAGTAAGTATACATGTATAAATATAGGGGAGATTAATCAAACTGGTGTAAAGTAGAAATGGCCCCTAGCAACCAATCAGATTCCACTTTTCTTTCCTCTTTTCTATGGCTTATATTAGATTCACAAAAGCTTCTTTACATAAGCTCCAGTATAATGGGGGATACAGATCTGTCACATAGGGGGAGTCAGAAGTAACAGCTACGTGTGATCAGGGAATGTATACACATATGGGATACCTGCAGATGTTATCACTCTAAGCTCCCTTGTTAATGATACGTTCACTGCAGATCAATGCATCCTGGTGACTTATTATTTAGTAAGGCTGGGTTCACACTACGCTTTTCCTATCCGTTTAACGTATACGCTTTATGAAAACAGATGCAATTGTGTGCCATCCGTTTGGATCCATTTTTCCTTTAAATTCCATTATAAGAAAAAAAAAAAAAAAAAGGAACAAAATAGTGTTGACTACGTTTTTCTTTCTGTTAAAAGTAATCAATTAAAAACAAATGCATTGAACGGATAGGAAAAACACAGTGTGAACCCAGTCTAAGGGTGGTATTACACGGGCCGAGCAGGGCCCGATAATACCTGTAAACGAGCAGCGATCTGCTAGATCGTTGCTCGTTTACTGGACCTATTACACGGCCCGATAATCGTTTGACAAGAGCTGCAAGGACATCGTTACCGATGTCCTTGCAGCCCTTGCTAAACTGGCATACATTACCCATCCACGTTCCAGGGCTGCTCCTACGTCCGCTTCTCCCAGGGGTCCCGCGCGCTCTCTAGCGTCACAGCAGCCTGTCAGCTGGTAGGCCGCTCAGCCAATCACAGGCCGGGACTGCCGCGGCCTGTGATTGGCTGAGCGGCCTATCAGCTGACAGGCCTCTGTGACGCTAGAGCGCGCGCGGGACGCAGGGAGAAGCGGACGGCAGGAGTAGCCCTGGAACGTGGATGGGTAATGTATATCGTTAGTCGCCGGCCACGCACTGCTATTACACGCAGCGGTGCGCGGTCGGCGCCCGACGAAAATAGGTTCTAAACTATATCAACGATCAGCCGATGATCGTTGTCATTGGCTGATCGTTGCATTTATTACACAGAGCGATAATCGGCCGAATCGGGCCAATTCGGCCGATTATAGTTCCGTGTAATACCACCCTTAGGCTATAAAAATAATCTTTCTGTACCTTGCAGCACTTATTGGGGGACATTTATCAAGACTGGCGTACAAGTATGGCAGTCTTAAATAAAGCCCCACCCCCAGCTTCCTGGACTGATTTACTTAGAAAAACTGTCTGACGTTGCACGTGATGCAGACATTGCGCAGCTTATGTATACTTACTACACCTCCTCCCCGCCTTGCTGTTTACCTCTGGCCGTTCATCAAGCAAGCGGGGAATGACATGCGCTACAGAAAAGGGGCCAATCTGATAAATGTCCCCCTATGTTTCTAGTTATGCATAGAAATTATTAGTAATAGGATTAGTGACAATGTGATATGTGAACACATATCTGCAATTTCATGTCACTTTCCAGGATCACTTGTTCATAGTTTGTACATCTGAAGTAACACTATCTGGCCATATCATAACTTGTATGTGGCATTTACTCTTGTTCTATCCTCTGTAGGCTTCATTTCTAATTCTTACTTATTCCTGGGCTACTTAGTGGACACTAGCTGCTATGATGTCCTCCATACACTGCACACATTCAAAGAAGAAGGGATCCTGCTTTACTTTGTCTCTATTGTACACATTAAGAAAGGGCAGCAGCATGGAGAGCAACATAGAACCCCAATGAGCAGTTATAAGTTCAGCACTGAGGGAAGTGTAACACTTACTAAATATAATCAGTATCTCTCCCCTTTATATACATTTCTATGGGCAGCTGAATCCTGATACTTCGGTCAGCTGATCTCAAGATAGATTTGAGCAGTTTATAAAGTAGCCTAAGTGAAAAGAAGCTTTTCCTTACATTCACTTGTACAAGCCTTGATGTAAAGTTTGCTGGGGCAATAGCTGGAAAAATGTGAGTAAAGTAGATAATGGACAGGACATACCTTGCAGGAGACGGCTCCAGCTGCTCCGGCACAGATCATGTTGCTCTGGACTGTTGGATAATCACTTCCGAAGTGTTTCTGACACTCAGTATTGGTGAGAAGAGGCAGAGCCACCTGCTGCAGTTTGCTTGGTCTTGTTTGAGCTAAAAGTTAGATTGAGATTGAGGTCGACCTACAAAGTATCTCTGGGATTCTGGCGATCAAGGTGCCGTCATGCTATGCCCAGCTAGGTATTGCTATATTGAGCTGTTATTGTCTAACATCTACTTACCTACACCATTTATGTATCCCCATCCAGTAGTGACACATCTCTCCCCTGTACTGAATACATCAGCACTAGCGGCAATGCACACAGGGGACACACGAGCGGTGATAGTAGCAGGGCTGCTCAGCTTCAGAAGTTTGATGTCATTCGTATAGGCAAAAGGGTTATAGCCGGGGTGTGTGAAAACCTGTGAAATAAATCTGCCTTAAAATCCTGTTATATAAAATTTTATTCAAGAGAAATAAAAATGCAGAACATGGCTGTAGTGTTTCTGCTTACCCTAGCTACGGATTTAGTCTGAATAGGCTCAGCAGAGGAGGAGAAGTCAAATTCACCCAGAACTACACGGTCAGAGGTTCTGTATATAGAGATGTACAACCATATTAGCTGCCGCAAAAGTTCTTATGTCTTATATTGATGAGATGTACATTACTCCAGTGTCATACATATATACCATGTATACCATTTACAGCAGGTGCTACCACCATACCCACAGTATTTAGGTACGGATAAAAATGTTCTCCACAATGGACAGTATTTTATTCATTCCTCATTTATATACAGTGATTACTATTAGGAATATTCACAATCATTCCACCTAAAGGGTCATTGTTATCACTAATAGTTCTGGCTACAGTGCGCTTGTGTCATTCAACAATGACAGGACGGTTAAAATACTTCAAAATGTGTCCCTATCTCTCCCTCGACAATGGAACCTCCTCTCATATGACAGTGGACCTGGCTGGATCATGTCTCTGGGTTCCAGTTCCACCCTTTGAGTAATGTCACCATCTATAACCAGCCATTTCAGCCTACACCACCATCTCTTTGCCTTATACACAGATACACATACAGCTTTACTGGAACATTTAGGAAGATGGATCTGTGTTCACAGCATGCTGCCTTGTGATGAATGATGCTACAGACCATACAGGGAGTGAATGAAGCAGGTGCTGCGATCTTTGGGTATGGTACTAGCAGGACTGCTAAAATATCAGTACTGAGCAACTGCTTAACCAGGAGGTACAACCAGGAAGTAGAGAAATATGAACCCAAAATCAACTCACAACAGGGGCAGAAAGGTAAGTGTTGCTATTTGCTTTCACAGCATATTAGTTTTATACCTTATGTCATAACTCCACTTTAATACTCATCAATGGGTCATATGATATGATAAACCATAAACTAAATACTATAGGTAGTAGTCAGTTACCAATGATAGCATGCTAAAATTCCTTGTCACTTGTCAGGGTGTCAGGAGGATTTATTCTACCAACATGTGAAGGTCCCAGCTGGCAGCATATAGTTGTCTCACATCAAAAATACCCATCAAGACTGTTTTGTCTATGGCTCTGTGGGATTTCAGAAGAGATTTACTCTAAAATAAATGATACAAGACTTACCTGACAGAACAGTGAGCAGCAGTGAGAACCCAGAGATCACTGATCAGAGATCCACCACAGTAGTGGGCTCCGGTGCTGGTCTATAGACATTTAATAAAAAAGATACATGAGAACAATGTTCGGCTTCACTACCAAAGATTTTACCTTTCTGTTGTTCTATTCCTCTTTATTGTTCTATAACCAAACATCTGATATCCCAGAATTCCCAATACTCTAGAACACATATAGAATAGTCCCCAGTGATGTTCTCTGAGAGGTCCATTAACAGTCCACAATGTCAGTGTAGTTATATCCTGACAGTATCCTCACTTTGAATAAGCGCTCAGTGTTTATCAAGGTATTATTATTTGGACTGGAACAAATAACCCAGGGTTAGGTTTTCAGGGGAAAGAACAGTTTTTTAAGGGAGTCAGGGCAAATAAAAAATAAGCAACACACAGCCTACTTATCTCCAACTGCTGGCCTTCCAATGGGGCTTGGGGTCCCGTCGGTCACTGCTTCTAAGCTATATCTTGAAATACAGGAAATGCCTGATCAGCCAATCACTGTCTGTGATTGGCTGATCAGGCGATTCCTGCAGGAAGTGGTGAGCAGCAGGGATGCGGGCACCATTAGAATAGCAGCAGGTTACTGGGCAGATCAGTAGTGCTTATGTGTTATTTTTCAGTATTCAATATTTAAATATGTTAAAGTGATTTCTTTAAGATGGAGGCTTAACCCATAGCTGCACCAGGACGTTATTTAACGTCCTCGTGCCGCTATGGGAGTTCAGAGGGGGGTCGCGCGGCGACCACCCTCTGAACTGCCGCGATCCCGGGTGCCGCGTGTAGCCCGGGCTCGCGGCTATTAGCGGGCACGGTCCGATCGCCGTGCCCGCTAATTAAGTACTTAGAAGCAGCTGTCAAAGTTGACAGCTGCTTCTAAATACTTGCGGTTATACATGCCTGGTGGTCTAGTGGGGGGATCGCCCCCCTGCGGCGCGATTGCGGGGGGGCGATCCCTGCATCCATACCGGGCCGGGGTCTGCTCCGTAATGGCGCTGATCCCGGCTCGGCATTCTATTGCTTTTGGCTGCAGCAGCCAAAAGTAATAGAACACCGATCTCATGGATTCATGCAGTATAACTATACTGCATGGATCTCTATGAGAGATCAGAGTGCATATACTAGAAGCCCCCCAGGGGGGCTTCTAGTATATGTCTAAAGTAAAAGAAAAAAGTATTTTTAATAACACAAAACCCCCTCCCCTAATAAAAGTCTGAATCACCCCCCTTTCCCCATTTTATAAATAAAAATAAATAAATAAATTAATAAACAAACATGTTTGCTATCGCCGCGTGCGTAATCGCCCGAACTATTAATTAATCACATTCCTGATCTCACACGGTAAACGGCGTCAGCGCAAAAAAATCCCAAAGTGCAAAATTGCGCATTTTTGGTCGCATCAAATCCAGAATAATTGTAATAAAAAGCGATCAAAAAGTCATATATGCGCAATCAAGGTACCGATAGAAAGATCACATCATGGCGCAAAAAATGACACCTCACACAGACCCATAGACCAAAGGATAAAAGCGCTATAAGCCCGGGAATGGAGCGATTTTAAGGAACGTATATTGGTTAACAACGGTTTGAATTTTATACAGGCCATCAGATACAATATAAGTTATACATGTTACATATCGTTTTAATCGTAACGACTTGAGGAACATGCATAACAAGTCAGTTTTACCCCAGGGCGAATGGCGTAAAAACACATTTCCCCCAAATAAAAGAAATGCGTTTTTTTTTTCAATTTCACCACACATATAATTTTTTTCTGGTTTCCCGGCACATTTTAGGCAAAAATTACATCTGCCTTAGCAAAGTACAATTAGTTGCGCAAAAAATAAGGGGTCATGTGGGTCTCTAGGTGGAAAAATGCAGGCGCTATGGCCTTATATACACGAGGAGGGAAAAACGAAAACGCAAAAATGAAAACTGGCTGTGTCCCCTAAGGGTTAAAGTGATTATCCTAATGTAATCTAAGTTATCCAACCCCACTAGTTAGGAGAATTGTGCCCTTATTATATGAGGTGGCAGCATTCATGCTCAGTCATATCTCTGTTCACTGCTAACTAGAGGACTTACGAACATAACTAAGCTTAGCACTCAGCAATGGGGATAGGGGATATAACTATTTCTTGAAATACCCCTTTTAATCCAAGATGAAAGAACAAGTACAAGCTCCTTCTGGAATCTGTAGACATGTACATAGCTATATAACCAAACACAATGCCTAATTCTTCTTCAGTAACAGCCTTGTAATACATGTAGGAATCAATGTTAGTTTCCTGAAGACAATTACTCTATGGAGCCGAACTACATAAGATTGAAGTTCACCTGCTCAGTCTACTTTGTGTTATGATTGGCGGCCATAGTGAGTGTCAGGAATCTCTTACATGCCTGTTCTCTCTTTTAATTTTATGTAGTGGATATTAAAATAAGTCATTTATTCAGTATATAAGATCCCAGTACATTACCTGCAGAGACACCTGCCATGGCCACGACCCAGAAACTGCATCCTCACCATTCACAATCCTGGCATAACCAGAAATGACTGGCTTGATGCTTGGCACACCACAACCTGAGGAATAAGTACACAATAGCTATCAATGGAAGGAACCAGTCACCTCCATAATATATTATAATACTGAATGCCTCTACTTACCATAGCTGCCTCCTAACAGGACAAAGCAGGACAGAAGCCACAGAAATGCCATAGTGAGAAGTGGAGGATGAACGGGATTTGTGCAGCTTATATATCCACAAGTAGCCATTCACACATAGAGCTTTACTAGAGATAGGAGCGTCCATGTTCTTATCACACAACCTTGTACTGATATAGAAAATGTCGAAATGTGGAGGTAGAGGAAACTATGTGTAGGTGGGACAGGTGTTACGAGAGGAGCGGGTCTCACAATTACCACATGAAGTAACCAGATGTTCATAACCGTTTTACTTTATTATATTATTAGAGGTGATAAATCTTTTATAGATTGGGGGTTAACCAAGACATGTGTGAAAGATTTTGCATTAAAAAAGTAGCACAGCTTCTTCAGTTTCAGCGCTGTAGCTCAAGAGGCGGGAAGTCAGGGTCTCCAATACATTGCTATATCATAGAGATGCATTGGAGAACCTTTCCTTTCGGCCTTCTCCTTTCTTTCAGCCTCAGCAGCGCAACATTTATCAAGTTGTCTCTCGAACTTTGAGGAGTTTTTCAATGCACTTTTTGGTGTTGTCAGGAATGTGCAGTGAGCCTGGTATGAACTGGGCTTGTTTTTACTTTTTGTCGACACACCCGCTTTTCTTCCAGCCTTCTGGCAATGCAGGAGTTACACTGCTCACTGCTGTCCTTGATTGCTGCAGCTGAGCAGTGTTTTTTGATTGACAGATGCATCTGTGGTGTCCTACTACAGGTGTTACGTATATACACCCCTTGCAAAAGTCTGTACTTATTGTATTATTGTGGTTATGAAAGCAGTATTAAGTTTTGCCACTAGATGTCGCTATATTGTGTATGTGTACTTGGAAGCCGCACAGCTGAAGGACATAAAGGGTTACCATTTCTTTGTTTGTCACCAGAATCTGTAGACCAGTAGGATTCTTGTTTTTTTCTGTCCTATCTTCACTCCTTGTTTCTTCTGTAGCATTCTTCACCCACTCACAGCGCACCTTACATGCTGGGAGGAAGTAAGTCACATGGGTGGAGGAGGAGACAAGGTCTTTCGTGTTGGACATTGAGGAGGAAGGACACAAGCCAGATAGCTCTCCACAGTGGTCCTATCTAGGCCCTGGCTCTCTGCTAGGTCCCCATACCTCAGATCAGTCTTAGCTAGCACCCCGCATGGGAAGGACGCAAAACAGTACACCTCTCACAACTTTCCTACAAGTAATGCTACACAGCACCAGTCAGTGTTAAAGCCTCTTAGGAGAAGAGAAGCAAGAGACAACCTCAACCCATGCCATGGTCAAGGAGAAGTTACAGTGCAGGACAGTATACACTGAAGCCAAAGAGCTAAGATGCAGTAAGCCAATGAGCTCTATCTCACAGCGCGGTTGTCAGCAGGGAACCTTCAGCATTCCACTCATCCCAGGTAACAAGGTCTGGGGCCTGTGTAACCCATTAGGAAGGTTCAGCCAATATAGGCATAGGTGGTGTGAAGACTGAAGTCAAACGTCAATACACGGGCACAGGTCTTCTTCTTCTTCTTCTTCTTCTAAGTATTCTACCTCATCCTCCAACATCCCGGCAGAGCACAGTACTACATTGGTTGAGACTCTCACGACATCCTCCTCTCTGCTACTCTGTTTATTCATACTACTCAACACTACTCAGTCAACACAACTATATACTACCCTGCACTTTCACTACAGATCTGGTCAATGTATTTTCAAGTATTTATTTGGAACGATTGGCAAGTGTGTTTTCAAGTGCTTTATCCAGAGAAACCTTATATCATTGACTCTGTATTACCTGCTGCACATTTGCAAATAGTAAACCGGCTTAACTACCTTTAGGAGACTGTGAGATTTCTCGCAGTCCACCTACACAGCACACACCGCAACTTGGGACACTTCCTTCCTGTGGGTGGAAGGTTCCGATAGTCCAGGAGGGTCACTACACCACTCTGGCCATCCGTGATCACTCTAACCCAAGGGACCCAGTAGCAACCTGGCAGGACACTGACCACAGTTGAAAAGGGTACAATCAGCCTCATAAAATAAAAGCAGGCGTGCCATCACACCTGTGTGTTCACCTGGCACTGGTGTCACATATTTATACCTCGAGGTCCGGCTGTATCTCGGCCAACCACCACAGAAGTGGCATCACACCTCAACATCTAGCAAATGACCCTCCGCTCCTCCAATGTAACATCACCCAAGGGGTACACCACACCTCTACATGTCTGGAACCTTGAGGATCAGAGCGCTGGTCCAATGAAGATCCGGACCAGGCTCTTGATCCTCATAAATGAAAGCAGAGCCAGTTATTCCCTGCTGGCAATTAAGGTTCATACCCTGATCCAAGCTCCCCCTGTCTTTTCCTGCTATCCCTGTTCTTACTTCTTCTGTTTGCTTGACTCGTTACCTGACCTCCCACTTGACCTTTTGACTATTCGTTTGCTTTCCTGATTTTGTACTGCATAGTCCTTTTGGTTCTGACCTGGTTGTTGACTCTCCCATATTGTGTTTGTCTGTCTATCTTGTTCAGTGTTACACTTATTAAGTGTAGGACACGTCTTCATGGTTGTCCGCGGCCACCTAGGGCCGACTGAGGCAAGTAGGTAGGGACAATGGGTGGGTTTAGCTTTAGGGCTCACTGTCTAGTCTTGTCTCTGACCTCCCGTCCTGACAGATGTATAGTTTGTACACCACTTATTGTGTGGAGTAGAGGTGGAAAAAAAATTGTAACTTAAAAGTCACATTTAACAAATACGGCTAAAAACTCATTACAGATATACCACAGCTCTTCTATACTGAAGACACACACTCCTTAGTGGTGACGGGCAAAAAAAAAGAAATTTTTCCCCAAATCAGGTGTCCTTAAAAATGTGTGACATTTTTTACGGCATTAAAATTGCATCTATCCATACTGTAGATTCACTAGGCCAAATGCAGTGAATGGTTAAAGCATCCCTAGTTTACTGTAGATAAACTATGTCCCTGCCTCTGAAAAAATGGAGTTTTGGGGGATTTAAAGGGTACCTGAAATTATGTGTAAAGATATATATTACAGTAGGTCCAACTACGATATGAAGAAACGGCTGGGGAGAGAGCATAATGGGAGTGCAATCCACTTCTTGGCCACTCGCTAATTGCGTCACTATTGTCTACGGGGCTAGAGTGCCGGAATTAGAGTGTCACACAACAAGGATCGCCCTATGAATGGAAAGTATCTATAAGATAAATTTACTGGAAGCCAGTCTGTCTACAATAGAAGTATCAGCATGTTACAGAATTTGGTGAGTTTGATATAGAAATGTCCCTATTGCAATGAACGAGATATTACTAGAGCACAGCATCTCGTGGATACGAGTTCAACGCTGCTCAGTGTCTCGCTCTTTGCCTGCAAAATTGTTACTAATATAGTTTTGCAGTGACTAATATAATGTAGCTATCACGCTTAGTCACTAGATGTTACTGTTGTATAAAACATATCCCTATTATTAACCTCACACCTATGGCTGACACTAATGCCTCTCGGCTACATTTAAAAACCAACGCCAGGATGTTGGTATATAATTTGATCAAACCAGATTTTTTTGCAACTCGTATTGTTCTGAAACATGTCTATGAGTTGCAATAACTTGCTGCATATAATATAGGGATGCACTGTGTTTCATATACTACATCAGTCCTCATTTCTCACCTGTTTTGTCCACATTGGATGCATTGAGAATGCATCCAGCGCAGACCTAGAGCCAGACAGCGCAGACCTAGAGCCACGGGACTGGTGAGAGGTGGACATTCACCAATTCTTTATATGGTATACATCTTATTTATTAACGGAAACAACAATCGTTAACTGTGACAATATATACCATAATATCAAATAGTGGACTGACAACTATTCTCTCTTCTCTATTGACATCCCAAGAATCATGCTATAGATATTTATATATTATATTTTACAGATACATATTTTTTTAAACCCTATATGTTTTTTTTAATTATTATTATTATTATTATTATTATTATTATTATTATTATTATTATTATTTGCTCTATGTTATACTTTTTGCATGTATATGGTGTGATATACGCTTTAGTAAATTTTACCGATATATTTACCATTATTGTTTGCATTTATACACTACCACAGTAACACCATACTGATCTACATTGATCTACACAATACTAAAGAGTTATGATTTAGCCGTTCCAAGGGGGTCATGCTAGAGAGCCTACTAATAATACATATAATTTGATCAAACCATATTGCCTCATGTACCACGTGCAGGTCCCCTGGATCACACGAGTCCTTACACAAACTCGACACTGTGTCTGCGACCGCAAACCCCACAAAGTGAGCGCAAGCAGGGAAGGGAGGCCATAAAATGGCCCTGCAACCCCAATGTCACTGGAGCAAACCCCAAGCCCCCCCCCCAAACCCTGCAGGCAACGCCGGCGGAAAATGCTGCCACCAAGCAACACAAGTGTGAACATGGTCTTACTGCTCACCATTGTCTCTGCAGGTAGAATGGGAAGAATAGGAGGTACTTGCCATGTGTGCACAAGTGCTTCCTGCTGATTGGGGTCACATGGGTCTTATCCGGAGGAGTGCTAGCACTCAGAAAAGAGAGAAAAGTTAAATATGACATGGAGAGAAAGGAGCTGCTGCACCTCACACCTATGGCCGACACGAGTGCCTCTTGGCTTTATTTAAAAACCAACGCCACGACATTGGTAAATAATTTGATCAAATCATATTGCCTCATGTACCACATGCAGGTCCCCTAGATCCCTTCACTAACTCAACACTGTGTTGGTCGTCGACCACAAACCCCGCAAAGCAAGTGCAAGCAGGGAAGGAAGGCCATAGAATGGCTTCTGCAACCTTAACCCCTTCACGTCAGCCATCTGTATATATACGTTCCTATTGCACATGCCCCGTGCAGTAGGAATGTACATATACGTTCCTGACTGACAGGGGCTTTGTGATGAGAACGGGATCGCTGCAGGGACAGCGATCCCGCTCTCATCTGTGTACAGCACCGGAGATAATGAGGATCAGCTGCGATCCCGCAGCTGACCCCCATTAACCCCTTAGTGACCGCCGAAACGGCGGTCACTAATGGGCCGGTGCCGCCGCTGTATTTCATCTCCCCCCACCGTGAATCCACGGTGGGGGGAGATGAAATAAGTAAAAATCAGACCCCAGATCAGCCCCCTAGTGCCCCAGTCACTAACCCCCCCTCCCGCGGCGGCCATCGGATCCAAGATGGCCGCCGCGATCACTGTGAACAGACTAATGTCTGTTCACAGTGATCAAAAAAGAAAAATGAATGAAAGCCCCATGCTCTCCGCCACCGGAGGTAGCGGAGAGCATGGGGCAGTCATCGGGACCCCCCCCTGTGGGGTCCCGGTACAAGCGATCAGCGGTATATACTATATACCGCTGATCGCTTGTGCCATGTGCCGCCGGCACTTTTTATCCCCTGTCACCATGAATGATTGGTGACAGGGGATAAAAAGTGATGTCCCCCCACCCCCCAAGTCGCCCCCAACCCCCCCTGTCACCCCCGTCCCCGAGTCACCCTCCCCTACCCCATATACTCACGGATCCACGGAGCTCCTTCCTCTTCAGTGTCCTGGCTGGTTATGAAGTGCGCATGCGCTCCACAACCAGCCAAGCTCTGAAAATTTAAAGTGACAGAGACCAATTTGGTCTCTGTCACTGAACTATGATTACTGTGATAGAAAATATCACAGTAATCATAGTAATACAGTGAAAATGAATGTATAAAGTACAAAAAGTGACAAACATACAAAAAAATAAAACACACACTTTTTATTATAGTAATAATTACAGTTTACTCCCAAATTACCCCTAACCCCCCCCCAGATTACCCGTAACCACCGCAGGTTGCCCGTAACCACCGCACGTTGCCCGTAACCACCCCAGGTTGTCCGTAATCACGTCAGATTGCACGTACCCCCCAGATTACCCGTAACCACCGCACGTTGCCCATAACCACCGCACGTTGCCTGTAACCACCGCACGTTGCCCGTAACCACCGCACGTTGCCAGTGACCCCTTCCAGATTGTCCGTAATCACCCCAGATTGCCTGTAACCACCCCAAATTACATGTAACCACCCCAGATTAGCTATAAGCACTTCACTCTATCCGTAACAATTCTAGATTGTCTGTAACCCCTCCAGGTTGCCCCTAACCACCGCAGGTTGGGCATAACCACCGCAGGTTGGGCATAACCACCCCAGATTGCCTGTAATCATGCCAGATTACATGTAACCCCCCCAGATTGCACGCAACCACCGCAGGTTGCCTCTGACCACCGCACCTTGCCTCTGACCACCGCACGTCGCCTCTGACCACCGCACGTCGCCTCTGACCACCGCACGTCGCCTCTGACCACCGCACGTCGCCTATGACCACCGCACCTTGCCTCTGACCACCGCACGTCGCCTATGACCACCGCACGTCGCCTATGACCACCGCACCTTGCATCTGACCACCGCACCTTGCCTCTGACCACCGCACCTTGCCTCTAACCACCCCAAATTGCCAGTGACCCCCTCCAGATTGCCCGTAACCACGCCAGATTACAGGTACCCACCTCAGATTACCTATTAGCACTTCAGTTTATCCGTAACCACAGCAGGTTGCCTGTAACCACCCCAGATTGTCCGCAACCACCCCAGATTGTCCGTAACCACAGCAGGTTGCCTGTAACCATACCAGATTGTCTGTAACCACAGCAGGTTGTCCGTATTCACCCCACGTTGCCCATAACCACCCCAGGTTGCCTCTAACCACACCAGGTTGCCTCTAACCACCCCAGGTTGCCTCTAACCACACCAGGTTGCCTCTAACCACACCAGGTTGCCTGTAACCACCCCAGGTTGCCGTAACCACAGCAGGTTGCCTGTGACCACCCCATGTTGACCGTATCCACCCCAGATTATCCGTAACCACCCCAGACTGACCGTAACCACCCCAGACTGCCCGTAACCACCCCAGACTGCCCGTAACCACCCCAGACTGCCCGAAACCACCCCAGATTACCCGTAACCACCCCACATTAGCTGTAATCTAATTTTTTTTATTGTATTTTAGTAACTGCGCTATTCTAATAACTGTTACTAGCTGCGGTTTTGCTCCAGCAAATTGGCGCTCCTTCCCTTCTGAGCCCTGCTGTGTGCCCATACAGTGGTTTATGCCCACATATGGGGTACCGTTGTACTCAGGAGAACCTGCGTTACAGATTTTGGGGTACATTTTTTATCCTGTTCCTTGTGAAATTTAGAAATTTCAAACTAAACCAACATATTATTGGAAAAATTCAAGTTTTTCATTTTTACTGGCCAATTTTGAATACTTTCCTCTAATACCTGTGGGGCCAAAATGCTCATCCTACCCCAATATGAATTCTTTGAGGGGTGTAATTTCCGAAATGGGGTGACTTTTGGGGGGATTCTATTCTGTAGACACTACAGGGGCGCTGCAAATACACCTGGTGCTCAGAAATTTCTTCAGAAAAATCTGCAGAGAAAATGCTAATTGGCGCTCCTTCCCTTCTGAGCCCGGCTGTGTGCCCATACAGTGGTTTATGCCCACATATGGGGTACCGTTCTACTCAGGAGACCCTGCGTTACAGATTTTGGGGTGAATTTTCTCTCCTGTTCCTCGTGAAATTGAGAAATTTCCAACTAAAGGAACATATTATTGGAAAAATTCGAGTTTTCCATTTTTACTGTCTACTTTTGAATACTTTCCTCTAATACCTGTGGGGTCAAAATGCTCACCACACACCAAGATGAATTCTTTGAGGGGTGCACTTTCCAAAATGGGGTGACTTATGGCCAGATTTTACTCCGCTGACACTACAGGGGCACTGCAAACCCACCTGGCGCTCAGAAACTTCTTCAGCAAAATCTGCATTGAAAAAGCTAATTGGCGCTCCTTCCCTTCTGAGCCCTGATGTGAGCCCATACAGTGGTTTATACCGACATATGAGGTACCTTTTTACTCAGGAGAACCTGCGTTACAAATTTAGGGGTACTTTTTTTCTCTTGTTCCTCGTGAAATTGAGAATTTTCAAACTAAATGAACATATTATTGGGAAAATTTGAGTTTTTCATTTTTACTGTCTACTTTTGAATACTTTCCTCTAATATCTGTGGGGTCAAAATGCTCACCACACCCCAAAATGAATTCTTTGAGGGGTGCACTTTCCAAAATGGGGTGACTTATGGCGAGATTTTACTCCGCTGGCACTACAGGGGCACTGCAAACACACCTGGCGCTCAGAAACTTCTTCAGCAAATTCTGCATTGAAAAAGCTAATTGGCGCTCCTTCCCTTCTGAGCCCCGCTGTGTGCCCATACAGTGGTTTATGCCAACATATGGGGTACCGTTGTACTCAGGAGAACCTGCGTTACAAATTTTGGGGTACTTTTTTTCTCTTGTTCCTCGAGAAATTGAAAAATTTCAAACTAAAGGAACATATTATTGGAAAAAATTTGAGTTTTTCATTTTTACTGTCTAATTTTGAATACTTTCCTCTAACACCTGTGGGGTCAAATTGCTCATCCTACCCCAAGATGAATTCTTTGAGGGGTGTACTTTCCAAAATGGGGTGACTTATGGGTTTTTTTCTCTCTGCTGACACTACAGGGGCTCTGCAAATGCACCTGGCGCTCGGAAACTTCTTCAGCAAAATCTGCAATGGAAAAGCTAATTGGCGCTCCTTCCCTTCTGAGCCCCGCTGTGTGCCCATGCAGTGGTTTACGCCCACATATGGGGTACCGTAGTACTCAAGAGAACATGTGTTACAAATTTTGGGGTGCTTTTTCTCTCATGTTCCTTTTGAAAATGAGAAACTTTAATCTAAATGTATATATTATTGGAAAATTTAAATTTTTCATTTTTTTACAGCCTAATGGTGAATACTTTCCTCCAGCCCCTGTAGGGTTAAAATGCTCATTATACCCCTAGATTAATTCTTTAAGGTGTCTAGTTTCCAAAATGGGGTCACTTATGGGGGTTTCCAGTATACAAACCTCCTAAATCAACTTAAAATAAGAACTGGTCCCTAAAAAAATCAGTTTTGGAAACTTTCACGAAAATGTGGTAATTTGCTGATACATTTCTAACCCCCGTAACACCCTAAAAAAGTAAAATATGTTTATGAAATGAAGCCAGAATAAAGAGGACATATTGGTAATGTGACTTAGTTACTAATTTATGTAATACAACTTTCTTTTTTTAGAAGCAGGGAATTTCAAAGTTCATAAAATGCTAATTTTTTCAACTTTTCATGATATTTTGATGTTTTTCACAAAAAACACACAAAGTAGTGACCAAATTTTGCCACTAATATAAAGTGCCATATGTGACGAAAAAACAATCTCAGAATCGCTAGTATACGTTAAAGCATCACTGAGCTATAAGCGCATAAAGTGAGACAGGTCAGATTTTGAAAAATGAGCCTGGTCTTTTAGGTGCAAATAGGCTCGGTCTTGAAGGGGTTAATGTCACAGGACCAAACCCAATTCCCCCCCCCCCCTCATAATTCTAATTTTATATTACTTTTCAGGCTCAGTCGTATAATATTTTCTGTCCTCTGGTCTATCTTGCCTTGCTAGGTGATATCCTATGTAAGAAGGAGCATGTTAGTATTACGCTTAATCTACTATGTAAATTTAATTACTACATAATTTATAAATGATACTAAATAACTACTAGGGGGATATGTCATGATAAGCATTTTATGATGGAACATACAGTGGAGCAAGATGGGACAATCTTGAGGATTCCACACACATTTTATACTTTGCTACTTTTCTATGTCAAAAACATAACACAAATCTATAGCTATAAAACTTTTAACTTAATACAGCTATAAATAACTGGTCACATAATGTAGATACAATGAAGTCCTGCTCCTCTGGTAACACCTGTCTCACTCACACATAGTTTCCTCTACCTCCACATTTCGACATTTTCTATATCAGTACAAGCTTGTGTAATAAGAACATGGACGCTCCTATCTCTAGTAAAGCTCTATGTGTGATTGGCTACTTGTGGATATATAAGCTGCACAAATCCCGTTCATCCTCCACTTCTCACTATGGCATTTCTGTGGCTTCTGTCCTGCTTTGTCCTGTTAGGGGGCAGCTATGGTAAGTATAGGCATTCAGTATTATAATATATTATGGAGATGACTAGTTCCTTCCATTGATAGCTATTATGTACTTATTCCTCAGGTTGTGGTGTGCCAAGCATCAAGCCAGTCATTTCTGGTTATGCCAGGGTTGTGAATGGTGAGGATGCAGTTTCTGGGTCCTGGCCATGGCAGGTGTCTCTGCAGGTAATGTACTGGGGATCTTATATACTGTATAATTTACTTATTTTAATGTCCACAATATAAAAGTAAAATAGAGAACAGACATGTTACTTAACACCTGGTAAAAATCCCCGGACCTCACCATACCCAGTACTCATAGCTAGAATTGGATAGAACTCAGATTTCCAAGCCACATTTTTCCACTTATAGTAAGAGTATTTGCCTCCAGCACACTAACATTCTAATATCCAATACTAAAAGATTACTGATAAGGAGACTTTAGGGAGTGTGTGGTTACATAGCCATGTTCATATCTACAGAGCTTAGAATTAGTTCATATACTGTTCTTTCATCTTGTGTTAAAGGCGGGAAACATCAGTAGTATAAGCCAAATTCATAGAATTGAGGTTTTGTGACTCATGGCTCGATAATTACATGGCCAGGGCTGCACGGACATCGCTAGTAATGTTCAGGAAGCCCTTTTTTTCATAATCCATTATCCAAACATCTTTTATTACACCGAGAGATGTGCAGCCAAAGTCAATAGGGATCACAGAGATTATGGGCTGAAGTGAAGTGCACTGCCACAAACTGCTTCCCTCTCGTTCTCCTGATCAGTGGGGTCCACAGCACATGAGATCCCACTTTTTACATGTCCCTGTGTCCCTGTCTTTAGCTACCTTTAGGTTATTATCTATTGGTTCATTTCTTAATGGACATTTCTTGGGAACTATTCTATATAAACAATAAGACTAAGTAGAAAAGATCACCTCAGTGCTACTCACTAAGAGGCTTCAAGCAGGTTCCGCCGGGGGTCCTTCGCTTGAAGTTCCACCCGTTTCATAGAGTCAATGATATTTGTTGGTGAATTCCGCCGTCCACCCAAAAAATTGACAGATTCCGTAGTGTGAACATACCCTAAGGCTCAAAAAATATAGGGCACTCATATGCAGTTCACAACCAGCTGCAGCTAAGCTCAAATGCTCGCAAAGTTGTGCGGTGCTCTGCATATGAAGTTTACGTATGCATACAGTGTAGAATGAAGATGAACTGAAACCTAATTCCATGATTAAGATCGCGGGATAGAGACTCGAGGGCTGAGTCTCCATCCCCCCATCCGAATTATGGAAATAAGTTTTGCTGAGTGCCACATCTTCAGTCACACTGTATAATATTCTATATATTCTAATATATCAGGTTTACAAATAGAAGATATTTTATTAAATCAATTGTAAAATTTCTAAAAGTGAAATCCTCGATGGTAAAACATAACATTGTTCTTGTGGTTTTGTTTAAACATCAGAGCAGTGGAAATCACTACTGTGGTGGTTCTCTGATCAGCGATCTCTGGGTTGTCACTGCTGCTCACTGTGAGGTCAGGTAAGTTATGTATCATGTATTGTATAGTAAAGCTCTTTTAAACCATAGAGAGACCAGCCTTGATGGGTTACTGCGACCCATGCTGCCAGCTGTGACCACTACAAGTTGGTTGAATGTTATTGTAATGTTCTCTTTAAGAAATTATTTCACTAATTCCTATAATATTTAGTATACGGATTGTAACGCTAGGAGTTGTGGATCCGCTGTACCACCGCTAGCAATGACTAAGCAACACCAGGGACTGGAGTCTAAAGGTCCTATTACACGGGCCGATGGGGGGCCCAATCAATAATGTAAATGAACGCCGATCTGCTAGATTGGCGCTCGTTTACTGGGCCTGTTCTATTTACTGGGCCCGATAATTGTTTAGCAATGTTCTTGCAGCCCCTGTTTAAACACCATACATTACCTACACATGTTGCAGGGTTTCTCCTGCGCTCCTTCTTCCTCCCGGTCCCGTGTGCAGCGGCAGCTTCGGTGCGGCCTGTCTTAGCTGATAGACTGCTCAGCCAATCACTGGCCACAGTGGTGACAGCCAGTGATTGGCTGAGTGGTCTGTCAGCTAAGACAGGTCACACAGAAGATGCTGCTGCGCGCGGGACAGGGAGGAAGAAGGAGCGCAGGAGAAGCCCTGAAACATGTGTAGGTAATGTATGGTGTTTGTAAGATCGTCGGTCGCCTGCTGCGCATCACTATTCCACGCAGCGATGCGTGGTGGGTGCCTGATGATTTTAGATTTGAACCTAAATTAAAGATCAGCCAATGACACGATCATTGTCTCTATACCAAGGAGCAAAAATCGTCCGAATCGGGTCGATTCTGCTGATTATGGCTCCGAGGAATAGATCCCTAAGGGGCCGCTGGTTTTCACCAGTCTCCACCACAAGGTGGGTTGGACTTGCTGTGGCAGGTAACCCCCAGACCACTATCCCTGGCTTGGCTTGCTAGCGGTGGCGGGCAAGGTGCAGCTGGAGACACGTAAGCTGACAGGCAGTATTGCAGCAGGACTCACAGCTGGAGTCAGGGCAACAGTCATGAATGGCAGGACTCACAGGCAGGAGTCACGGGAGAGTTGGGACCACACTATAAGAATAAAAATGAGAGGCTATAACACAGGGTCCGGGTAGAGGCAGGAATGTATAGGGGTGTGCTGGTGTGCAGTAACCAATTAAGGAAGTACTGTCTCTTTAAATCTGGGAAAGCCGACACGTGCATGCTCCAGGGGATGCGGATTCACACATCAGCAAGGAGAACACATCATAGGATCGTGGAGCGGTGAGGTGCCAAAGGGGAAGCGCTGCCGGGCCCGGGCATTTGAAGGCTCCTGTGTCCACAGAGAAAGAGAGGAGCTGGGAGAGCGAGTGTGGCAGTGGCTCACAGCACGGGATGTCGCCACAACCCTAACACGAATTCTGACATCATATAACCCATTGATATGGTGTAAATATTAGAGATGAGCAAATTTACTGTAAATCCGGGTTAGTGTGAACATGTATGCTTTGTATTTAAACCCCACTGCCTGGAGAAGATTGGAGAACATAAACTTACTGTAAATTCACTCATCTATAGTAAAGATACAGACACGTACCATACATAGTGGAGGTAGAAGAAACCAGCCATACCTACTCATATATCCCAATACTTTGCTAACCTTACATAGACTTCATTATAAGGGCTCTCCTCACACTGACGTGGCGGCTTTACCAGGAAACAATGACCCGAGGAAAATGATTGTGAATATTCATAAAGTAATTACTGTATATATATGAGGAAGCTATAATATACTGTCCATTGTAGAGTAAAGCTTTGTGTATATCCTACTAATAGAGAGAAATGGTGATAAACCTGTATATGTGACATAACATAGACATGTGACAGAACTCTAGATATCATAAATATCATATAACACCAGAAAACTAATATGGTTGTACATCTCTATATACAGTACCTCTGACCATGTCGTTCTGGGTGAATATGACCTTTCCAGCAATGCTGAGCCTATTCAGACTAAATCCATTGCTAGGGTAAGTAGAAACCTTTGATTTCTTTTACTTATTTTATTTTTTATGATTTGTTTATTTTGCCTTTTTAGATATGAAAATGCACTTACTATTATAAAAAGTGAATTTAAAGTGGATTTTTTTTTACAGGTCTTCGAACACCCCGGGTTTAGTTTTTAACTGGTGTAAATGACATTGCGCTTGTGAAGCTGAGCAGCCCTGCTACTATCACCGCTCGTGTGTCCCCTGTGTGCATTGCCGCTAGTGCTGATGTATTCAGTGCAGGGGAGAGATGTGTCACTACTGGATGGGGTGACACAGATGGCAAAAGTAAGTATATACTACCAGACAATAGTGACTGATATAAAAAAAAAATGTTACTCAATACAGTTAATTAGGCTATTATTTTCTTTTTTTTTTTTTTTCTAACCCTGTTTTTATTGAAATTTTTCAACAGCATCAAAAGGGAAGGGGTACAGAAAGGAAAGGGGAAGGTCAAAAGTAATATAGGAGTACGATCCAATGAGCATAGTGTCTACAAATTACAAAACAAAAATATGATAGCACATTTTTTCCCCCCATAAAGATAAAGCATATTATAATGGATCGGGGGGCACCCAAAGGAAAGGAGGAGGAGCAGCATCTCGGGGAAGGAGATGAGGTCAGCAGTGAGACTTGATGTCAATGAAAATCAAACGGGTCTCTACCACTAATGTTCTGTTCTAAATACCATGTTGTATTGCAGAAGCATTGCTTCAGTCTGTCTCTTACAGTCAGTGGGATGAGAGGGAGGAACTTAGACCATGTGAGGTAGAAATGTTGGACCTTCTTTTCTTTGAGTAAAGAGGCCTGTACCCAGTCCATACCGAAAAGATGAACTAGTTTCTCAAGAAGGAGCCTTCTTGTCGGTGGAGAGGGTTCTATCCAGCAATGGAGAATGGACTTCCTTGCTGCAGCAGAGACATAAATTAGCAATTGTTTGTTGGTGGCTGATCGTATTGGGGGTTCTTCTGTTGTAATGCCGAATATACACCAAAGGGGGGTGAGGGAGCAGGGAAGTCCAAGACGGGTGGTGACAAATGTGACAACCACCTTCCAAAAAGCCTGTATAGATGGGCATGCCCATAAACGATGAAAGAGGTCAGCGTGTGGGGCCTTGCACTTTAGACAGGAGTGGTCTGTTGTGTTTCCAATAAGGAATCCCCTATGAGGAGAAACATAGGCTCTAAGGGTAATTTTATAAGCCATTTCCCAATAGAAGGCAGAAGGTAGGTATTTTGCGGCAGTGCATAAGGCTTTTAAGCTATCGTCCACCGTGAGGTCATCTATCACTGTGGTCCAGTATGATATTCCTGTGGTGGTGGAGTAATCATATTTGCGGGTCAGCCACATATAATAGGTAGTTATTTGCTTAGGGTTTAATTGCTTGAAAGGTGTCAAAGCCAGGAAAGGGTAATCCCAGTAATCACCAGACATGTTTCGAACCACCTTAACAATGTAACTATAACTTTGGAGATAAAAGAAGGGATGGGGACCCACAATCTCGTTGTGCAGGCAAGCTCATTGAAGGAGAGTGGTCGTTTCTGGGCCTTGTCTACCAGATGTGCCAGACAAGATATCCCGTTTGCATGCCATCTATGAAATATAGGCAGGGAGGTGCCATTTTGGAAGGTAGGGTTAGGCGTTAGTGTTAATAATAGGGAGTAGTGAGGGCTTAAGGAAAGTATACGCCTACTTTTAGTCCAGGCTTTCCAAGTGGTGTGCAGAAGTATGTTACGTTTGACATCTAGGGGTAGCTTAGAGTGGGGGAGGTGTAAGAGGTTGACCAGAGATATGTTTGATGTGAACTGTTGGTCAAGAGTTGTATCTGTATATACTGAAGAGCCAGTTATCCAGTCACCCACCACCCATAGCTGTGTCGCCAGACTATAGAGAGATAGATCGGGGAAGTTGATTCCTCCATATGATTTATGTTGTTGTAAGATGTGAGGTCCTATTCTTGGTCTACGCTTATTATTATTTTCTTTAATGTGTACCAAATCCAGTGATACCAAGCCAGGTATAACATAACCCCACTGTGATCTACAGAATTTTAGAGAAATTATGGAATGTTGTTTTGCCTTTAAGCCGGAACAAGTCCAAGTAAACTGCAGCAGGTGGCTCTGCCTATTGTCACCAATACCGACTGTCAGAGATACTTCGAAATTGAAATCAACATGATCTGTGCTGGAGCATCTGGAGCCTCCTCCTGCATGGTATGACACCACACATCTCTGCACGTGTTAAGTTTATAACCTACTTTACTCACAATACTCCAGTTTCTTGTAATTTTGACAGATTTTTTAAGAGCATAATGGCATTTATTTGTATGTAGAAGTATAGAATTCTTGGGGGAGATTTATCAAGCATGGTGTAAAGGAAACTGGCTCAGTTGCCCCTAGCAACCAATCAGATTCCACCTTTCATTCCTCACAGACTCTCACAGATTGGATGCTAGGGGCAACTTATTCAGTTTTTTACTTTACACCATGTTTGATAAATCTCCCCCCTTGTCTTTAGTTTCCCATATACCATCCTTTCATCCACACCTTCTCCCTATTCCTTGGCTAACCTTGATGGACATGTGTTTTTTCAGCCATTCTATGTAGTTATATAATGCATATAGGCACTACACTTGCACAAATCAATAGTACAACAAAATGTAATAAAGGGCCTCCCTTTACTTATACTTTTAAGATGGCCTTACATTTGCAAGTACTGTCTGCTGGATGTTCATTTAGGAGTAAGATCTCCTGTTTTCTTGTATACATGACATTCCCTCCCTGTACAATACTCTTCTAGTGTTGTGTTATCACTCCCAGAACAATAGCATGGGGGGAGGGGGGGTTAATAAAAATCCAACATGCACAGTTCTTCTCTCCTCTGACTTTTTTGACTGGGAAGAGTCAGAAGACCTCCGTATAGATAAAGGCCTATTACTACCAAGCGATTATCTTCTATATTAGGTCGAATATTAGCTTTTACTGCCGATAATCGCTTGGTGTAATAGCTAGTGTTAAAAGGCAACGACGGTTTGCTGTTATAGTTTCACCACTATCTATTATGGCCTCCCATTCCGCAGCTCCCCCACGGGGAACAATGAGCAAGTGAGAACTGACCTGTCGGCGATTGCTTGCTCCTCCGAGTAATAAGGCCTTAAAGGGGTTGTCCAGCCTGGGGCACTTTTTTGGGGGACCGGGAGGAGGTGGCTGAAATAAAAGACGTCCACTTACCTCCCCGGTTCCAGCGGCGGGTCCCGCATCGCGGCGCTCCGGTCCCCGGCTCCCGCCCGCTTCCGGGTGTCTGACGCCGCCCGAGACGCTACGTCTCAGGGCCGCTCAGCCACTCAGTGAAAGAGACGGGATCCGTGTGAAGTCCGCTCGGATCCCGCCTCCTTCACTGAGTGGCTGAGCGGCCCTGAGACGTAGCATCTCGGGTGGCGTCAGACACCCGGAAGCGGCCGGGAACCGTGGACCGGAGCGCCGCAATGAGTGACCCGCCGCTGGAACCGGGGAGGTGAGTGGACGTCTTTTATTTCAGCCACCTCCTCCCCGGTCCCCCCAAAAAAAGTGCCCCCAGGCTGGACAACCCCTTTAAGACAGCCTGACAAACCTGTTAAAGCCTGGTCAAGATTGACAACTAACACTTGAGACTCTGCTCTAGTATATTCTTTCTTTACCTGGTTATGAAGCACTAGATTCATAAAGGAAGAGGAATCATAAACCACAGACACATTCAACATGTTGCCATACACTGACCCACCACATTCAGGGCCGGCGTCAGCACCAGGCATACTCGGGCAAGTGCCGGGGCCCACAGTGTCTCAAGGGGCCCCCCTGCACTTGCCCACACCATTTCTTCCCCTCTCCCTGCGCTCACACACTGACACACATCACACTGTGTGCAGGTGGTGAGCGCACCCAATCATTACCTGAGGCTGGGGGGGGAGGGGGGATGAGCCGGGCGCCGGGATGAGGGGGGCGCTGGTGAGCCACTTAAGTCATTTTGTGGCTCCTCCAGGCCTCAGTCTCTCAGCGGACCAGAGGAGAGGGGGCGGGGCTCACTGCACGGCAGCCTGTGGAGGCCAAACAGCAGGTCAGGGCCCAGAAGCTTCCTCGCAGTGCTGCCTGTGCTGTGCTGCCTGCCCCCTCCTGTATTCCTGGGTCTCCTGACCCCTCCACAGCGGTCCCGACAGAGGGAGAAGATGTAACAGGACTGCCAGATACAGAGGTGAGTATATGTGTGACTGAGTATACATGCATATGTGTGCAAGTCTGTATGCAGGTATTGTGTGTTGTGTGTGTGTGTGTGTGTAAGTCTGTATGCTAGTGTTGTGTATGAGTATCTGTCTATGTGTGCTGGGAGTAGGAAGGTAGGGTCACCTGTGCATATCTGCTGCAGTGGATTTATTGCAGATTTTCCCCTTTACTTTCCATGGGGGAGTCACAATATGCAATAAATCCACTGTTGTATTGCTATTTTTTTCTCTCCATTTAGTGTAGGTGATCAGCAGTGTATTATAATAAGTATATAATACACTGCTGATCACCTACACAGAATGGATATATATATATATATATATATTATACACACACACACACACACTCATACAGGGGGGGGGATAATAAGTATATAATACACTGCTGACCACCTACACAGAATGTGTGTATATATATATATATATATATATATATATATATATATATATATATATATATATATATACACACACTCATACAGGGGGGGATAATAAGTATATAATACACTGCTGTATACCTACACAGAATGGAGAGACATATACTTATTATCACCTCCTGTATGAGTGTGTGTGTGTGTGTGTATATATATATATATATATATATATATATATATATATATATATCTCTCCATTCTGTGTAGGTATACAGCAGTGTATTATATACTTATTATCCTCCTGTATGAGTGTATATATCTCTCAATTCTGTGTAGGTATACAGCAGTGTATTATATACTTATTATCCTCCTCCTGTATGAGTGTGTATATAATACACTGCTGTATACCTACACAGAATGGAGATATATATATACACACTCATACAGGGGGATAATAAGTATATAATACACAGCTGTATACCTACACAGAATGGGGAGATATATACACACTCATACAGGAGGATAATAAGTATATAATACACTGCTGTATACCTACACAGAATGGAGATATACAGTATATACACACTCATACAGGGGGATATAAGTATATAATACACTGCTGTATACCTACACAGAATGGAGAGATATATACACACACATACAGGAGGATAATAAGTATATAATACACTGCTGTATACCTACACAGAATGGAGATATACAGTATATACACACTCATACAGGGGGATAATAAGTATATAATACACTGCTGTATACCTACACAGAATGGAGAGATATATATACACACACACATACAGGAGGATAATAAGTATATAATACACAGTTGTATACCTACACAGAATGCAGAGATAGAGCCTCTCTAAAAGTGATGCCACATGATTTACTATACAAAGGGGCCCGCTGAGGCTCTGTCGCCCAAGGGCCCACCAAAACCTGGAGCCGACCCTGACCACATTGTACATCCTAATGGTCCCTCATAAAGTCATATATACAGCTTATGCTTTGTACTTACTAGATCAGTTTTGAGGAAAGTCCCAGCTCCTGAACATGAAACAAAGCTGAGTTATACATTGTTGCTTACTGTCTGGTCTACAGACATTAGTGAAGATGCAAGACATTGCCACTTACCCGCTTATAGTCCGTGAGCCAGAATTTCTACCCCTTAGCCAGGAAGTATAGGGCGAATCTAAATCGGCCATCAAATCCAAAATGGTAACTGATTTCAGCAAAACCTCCTGAAATTAATTTCTTGTCCATTTCCCTCATCGCTGCCAGTACTTCCAGTTGGATTAAAAATAAAAAAATGAATCTAATTTCCCTATTAAATAATAAACCAACAAGATCTGTTCATCTGTAGTGAATATATTTATATGGCTCAGTATTAGAGGATTTTAGGTTATAACATCCTCAGGTCTCCTATAGAGATGAGCGGACCGTTGGACTTTTGGTCCGACGGTATCGGCGCTCTCTTATCATGCCTGTGATCCCAGCCGCATACTTGCGCTCCCACAAATATGCGGCCAGGATATTCCAGGGAATTCAACAGGGATTCCCTGTAATATCCTGGCCGCATATTCCCGTGAGCGCAAGTATGCGGCTGGGATCAAAGGCATAATGAGAGAATGAACTGCTTTCGGACCAAAAGTCCGAGCAGTTCGCTCATCTCTAATCTCCTATATTTGTTTGCATTCCCTGATCACATGTAGATATTGCATCTGAGATCTGTAACTATCCCTCATTATACTGAAGCTCATGCAAAGAAGCTATGTGCACCTAACATAACCCATAGAAAAGAAACTTCTATTCATACACATATACTTACGTCTTTTCTTCTAATTTTCAGGGTGACTCTGGTGGGCCTCTTGTATGCCAGAGAAATGGAGCTTGGACATTGGCTGGCATTGTATCATTTGGAAGTCCTACTTGTTCTCCTTCTTCTCCTGGAGTTTACGCTCGAGTCACCTCCCTGAGATCCTGGCTGGATCAGACCATTGCTGCTTACTAAAAAACCTACATGTTCTATATCTTCTGTTTTCAGTGAACTGTATTAGTCTCAAGAGTAAATGACTTTAGTTTTATTTTTAATACTGTCATGTATCACCTCTGTAAACTTTTACCTAATGAAAACAATTTGCTGGACTATCAACTAATTGTTTATTCTCCGTCTTTGGAGCAAAACGGCAAAAAGGAAACTGGATATGAATGGCACCTAAAGGACCCCACTGACATAAAACAGAGTCCATTAGGTTTTCTGCATGAGGCCCGGCATTTTACCAGATAAATTAGTGCAACACGCCATGTACCAATCAGAGACTCCGACACAGGTATAAATCAAACCTAATGGCCATGTAATATCCCCATGTACTATCCAATACTCCCAACGTGTAAGAGGGTGGCTAGGAACAAAATGACAACATGATAGCATTCATAACTTTAGGAGATTCTTTGTACCAACACAACAGTCCATTGCTCTTAACTGGGGTAAGTCAGGGCGTCCAAAAACAGGTTCTTTTGGGGGAATATCCTTCTGCCTAGGTTAAGGGCACAGGTAGTAAGGATTATATTAAGGACACTATGGGGAGATTTATCAAACTGGTGTAAAGTATAATTGTCTTAGCTGCCCCTAGCAACCAATCAGATTCCACCGTTCATTTTTCAAAGAGTCTGTGAAGAATGAAAGGTGAAATCTGATTGGTTGCTAGTCGCAACTAAGACAATTCTACTTTACACCAGTTTGATAAATCTCCCCCTATATGTATTACTGAGGGTGTGCAGGTGTTACTAGGGAGAGGACACCTGTGTGGTGGCTGGGTAAAGTGGTTCCACTGTTTTGTCATTGTTTTTGTCACACTGGCTTAGGAGCTTTGACAAGGTGGTCTTCTGTACAATGTGAGCTGGAATCCACAAAATGTAAGTGCAATGCAAATGTATGTGGGTTAAGGCTTTAAAGCATATAGCAATTTTTTTCCCCTGTGATGGGGGAATTGGAATCTGCCTCACAGGGGGTTTTGCCTTTCTCTGGATCAACATACTAGGATTCCCTTAGGTTGAACATGATGGACTCTTCTCTTCTTTCAACCACATCAACTATGTAACTATCGGTAACTTATCTGTTCTGATGGTATGTGGGGTGCCGTTTATTGTGAGAAATAGGTAAAATACAGACATGGGAGATTAGCAGAATATTGGCACACTTATTTACTTAAAGTGGTATTCTCATCTAAACTAACTGGCAGAGCTCGTACTTTTGCAAATACATTGATTAAAGGGTACTCCAGCGGGGGGCACTTTTTTGCTGGGACCGGGAGGTGGTGGCCGATGCAAAAGACGTCCCCTCACCTCCCCGGTTCCAGCGGCGGGTCCCGCATCGCGGCTCTCCAGTGCCCGTTTCCCGGCTGCTTCCGGGTGTCTTGTGAGACTGAGACGTGACAGCAAAAAAGTTTCCCCCCCCCCCGCTGGAGTACCCCTTTAAGCAAAGTTACCTTCTTCTCCTAATATGCTGCTCTTTCCCTGCCGCTTCTTTGTTGACAGCTCATTCGCTAACTTGACTTTTGCATATGGGATGCCCCCTCCCTACCCCTTGAAACTACTCCAACCACAATAAAAAACCAACCAAAGATAAAACTGTCGGCTGCTGGTAAACAAAAAAGAAAGACAGGTGCGCTCCCTGGTGCAATATCTCAGATAATTCTTCTGTAGAAATGTGCAGAGGTGTGGGGCTATCCCAATCACCTGAAAATGTTGTGCTTGAATATATACAAACTCTACACAACACCTCCACAGATGCGTCAACACAGCTCCTCCGAGGACACCGCTGTAGATCCAGTGGTGTAGATCCTAGCAGGGATCAATGGACCGCAATAGCCCCTTAAGGCTGAGCGCAGGAGACTTATGATCCAGTGCCGCATAGATGGTCTCGCGGCAGTGATTTCACAGAATATTACAATCGGAGCAAATAGTAGAATTTTTATTTCATAGATTGTGACGCGTTTCGGCCCATTAGTGCTATCAGGCCTTCCTCAAGCATGAATAAAAAGTGGACATTAACCTGTCTAAAATACCCTTCAGAATACATTCACTTCCGGGTTAGTCTTAGGCAGATGTGAGTGTATAACAAAGGGAAACATCAGCTCACCCTTTTGGCAATTGGTGGTCGTAGTATAATGCAGTTCCCCGGGAAGCAGGAGCACGTGAAAAAAGTTGCGGGACGTCACCCGTGTGAATTGTGTCAAAAACAAGGGGTATCCACAGCTCCTTAAAAAGTATATGCGTTTTTATTGGTACAGCTTAAAAAGTAAAAAAAACATTAAAACCGTGCCGACGCGTTGCGGAGGCAACCCTCCTTAATCATGGCTGGTGTGTATTTAAACATTCAATACCTTTATACATAACAAAAGTGTACCTCCTCCATCCAGGCCCCACCCCCGGGCGGGGAAAAAGAGCAAGGGGGCCAAAATGGAGGAACCACGTGATACACATTATAAATAAACAAATAAATGATACTGAACCAAACAAAAACAAGGCAAGTAAATAAGTACATTAGTAAATAAACATTAGGTCTGCGCTACACGTTTGGTGTTGTTTTTTTCATTTATCCCCTTGTAAAAATGAAAAATGAAGGCTAAAACAACATTTTAGTGTAAAAAATTGAATTTTTCCTTTTTTACACCACATTGTTCTGAAAATCTGTGAAGCACCTGTGGGGTCCAGATGCTCACCGCACCCTTGTTACATTCCTCGAGGGTGTAGTTTTCTAAATGGTGTCCCTTTAGGGGTGTTTTTAATGTTTTGGCACCCCAGAGCCTCTGCCAACCTGAAGTGGTACTTGTCAAAAATAACCAAATATAACGGAGGCGTTGAAATTCACTGGGCGCTCCTTTATATCTGAGGCTTGTGGTTGCGTCAAATAGCGCAATAGGGCCATATGGGGTATTTCTATAAACTGCAGAAACGGGGCAATAATTATTGGGGTGCATTTCTCTGGTAATAGGTTTATAATTATGAAAAATATTGGATTACATTAAAATCTCTGCACAGAAAATTAAAATTTTCAAATTTCTTACACACTTAGCTTTTATTTCTGTGACTCCCCTAAAGGTTAAAACACTTTCTGGATGTGCTTTTGCAGAGTTTGGGGGGTGCAGTTTCTGAAATGGGGTGCTTTGTGGGGCTTTCTAACATACAGGCCCCTCAAATACACTTTAAACCTGAACAGGTCCCTGAAAATATCTGATTTTGAATTTTACAGAAAATTTGGAAAATTGCTGCTAATGTTTTAAGCTTTCTATTGTCTAAAAAATTAAATATAGTTTAATAAATGCTGCCTCCATAAATAGACATGTTGCGAATGCTATTTAATATATAATTTAAGTGGCATAAACATTTTCTGTATAAGCAGGAAGGTTTCAAAGTTGGAAAAATGCATTTTTTCACAATTTTTCACGTTATTTTGGTGTTTTTCATAAAGATTCGTTATGAGTATCAACTCCATTTTACCAGAAATGTAAAGTACAATATGTCACGAGAAAACAATCTCAGAATCAGCCAGATAGGTAAAAGCATCCCGAAGTTATTAATGAATAAAGTGACACAGGTCATATTCATAAAATTTGTCTCTGTCCTTAAGGCCATTTCAGGCTCTGTCCTTGGGGTTAAGAGCAACCTGGGTCCCTTTAACCCTTTAAGGACCGTGCTAACTTTCGTTTTTTTTTTCGTTTTCGTTTTTTGCTCCATGTGCTTAAAAGGCCATAGCACTTGCATTTTACACCTACAGACCCATGAGTTCTTATTTTTTGCGTCACTAATTGTACTTCGCAATGACAGGCTGAATTTTTTCCATAAAATATGCTGCGAAACCAGAAAAAAATTATATGCGCAGTGAAATTGAAAAAAAAAACGCAATTATTTTTCTTTGGGGGCTTCATTTTTACGCCGTGTGTCCTATGGAAAAACTTAGTTGTTATATATGTTCCTCAAGTCATTACGATTAAAACGATATGTAACATGTATAACTTTTATTGTATCTGATGGCCTGTAAAAAATTAAAACCATTGTTAACAAATATACGTTCCTTAAAATCGCTCTACTCCCAGCCTTATAACGCTTTTATCCTTTGGTCTATGGGGCTGTGTCAGGTGTCATTTTTTGCGTTATGATGTGTTCTTTCTATCGGTTCCTTGATTGCGCATATGCGACTTTTTGATCGCTTTATATTACATTTTTTCTGGATTTGATGCGACCAAAAATGCGCAATTTAGCACTTTGGGATTCTTTTACGCTGACGCCGTTTACCGTGCGAGATCAGGAATGTGATTAATTAATAGTTCGGGCGATTACGCACGCGGTGATAAAAAACATGTTTATTTATTTATTTATTTTTATTTGTAAAATGGGAAAAGGGGGTGATTCAGACTTTTATTAGGGGAGGGGATTTTTTATTAATAAAAACACTTTTTTTAACTTTCCCTTACAGTGATATGAAGCCCCCTGGGGGACTTCTATATACACAGAACTGATCTCCCATTGAGATCAATCCTGTGTATATAATAGAGCAATGATCCATCAGATCGGTGCTCTATTATAATGGTCTGCTGCAGACCATCTGAATAGATTGCCGAGCCGGGATCAGCGTCATTCCGACGCTGAGCCCCAGCCGGCTCATTAGAACGGATCTCCCCTCCGCGATCGCATCGCGGGGGGGAGATCCCCCACTGGACACCAGGAGAGGGGGCACAGCTGCTATTCAAATGCAGCTGTCAGCTTTGACAGCGGCATTTGAATAGTTAATTAGCCGGCCGCGGCGATCGGCCGCGCCGGCTAATACACGCGGTCCCTGGCTGCACTTAGCAACCGGGGACCACGCGCTGCAGAGAGGGCTCACGCCGGGAGCCCTCTCTGTTTACTCTTAACGGCCGCATGACAGGTATACCCGTCATGCGTCGTTAAGAGGTTAAGAGAGAAATGGGTCCCTTTAAGAGTGAAATTGGTCCCTTTAAGAGCGATCTGAGTCCCTTAAAGCAACCTGGGTCCCTTTAAGAGCAAAATATGTGCCTTTAAGAGCAAAATGGGTCCTTTTAAGAGCTAAATTGGTCCCTTTAAGAGCAATCTGGGTCCCTTTAAGAGCGATCTAGGTCCCTTTAAGAGCTAAATGGGTCCTTTTAAGCGTGAAATTGGTCCCTTTAAGAGTGAAATTGGTCCCTTTAAGATCGAAATGTGTACCTTAAGAGCGAAATATGTCCCTTTAAGAGCAAAATGGGTCCTTTTAAGCGTGAAATTGGTCCCTTTAAGAGTGAAATTGGTCCCTTTAAGAGTGACCTGGGTCCCTTTAAGAGCGACCTGGGTCCCTTTAAGAGCGACCTGCGTCCCTTTAAGAGCGACCTGGGTCCCTTTAAGAGCGAAATGGGTCCCTTTAAGAGCGAAATTGGTCCCTTTAAGCGTGAAATTGGTCCCTTTAAGAGTGTGCACTTGATTGCTTTCGGCCGAAAGCAATCCAGTCCAGTGCCTATCTTATTGATCTATGCAGTATAACTATACTGCATAGATCTCAATGATAGATCAGTGTACTTATAGTAGAAGTCCCCAGGGGAACTTCTAGTATAAGTGTAAAAAATAATACAAGTGTTTATTAATAAAAAAAAAAACTCCCCTAATAAAAGTTTAAATCACCCCCCTTTTCCCATGTTATAAATAAAAATAAATAAATAAACATGTTTGGTATCGCCACATGCGTAATCGCCCAAACTATTAATTTATCATATTCCTGATCTCTCACGGTAAACGGCGTAAGTGCAAAAAATTGTGCTTTTTTTGGTGGCATCAAATCCAGAAAAATTGTAATAAAAAGCAATCAAAAAGTTGCACATGTGCAATCCAGGTACCAATAGAAAGAACACATCATGACGCATAAAATGACACCTCACACTGCCCTATAGACCAAAGAATAAAAGTGCTATAAGCATGGTAATAGAACGATTTTAAGTAATATATACATATTTGGTAACAATGGTTTGAATTTTTTACAAGCCATCACATAAAATAAAAGTTATACATGTTACATATCGTTGTAATCGAAACGACTTGAGGAACATATATAACAAGTCAGTTTTACCCCAGGGCAAACGGCGTAAAAACAAATACCCCCCAATTAAAAAAATAATAATAATAAAACACTTTTTTTTTTTTTTTTTTTTCAATTACACCACACATTGAATTTTATGGTTATGCTGTTTACTTTATGGCTTTATGGTTATGCTGTGCAAAAAATAAGGGCTCATGTGGGTTTCTAGGTGAAAAAAATGCAAGTGCTATGGCCTTTTAAGCACAAGGAGGAAAAAAACAGAAGTGCAAAAATGCAAATTGGCCTAGCTCTCTAAGGGTTAAGGGAAATGAGGTGGAGCATCTTCGAAAATCTTTCCATAACCACCCAGATAACAATTTTTCCCTTAGAGGGTGGTAAATCAGTGATAAAATCCATATATATGAGTCCAAGGTCTTGCAGGCAAGGGAAGAAGATGTAAAAGACCTTCAGGTAACCTACGAGGTACCTTGGACCTAGCACAGACCTCACAAGCCTTTACAAAGAACATCTCTGGCCCAAGATGGCCACCAATAATGACGTGAGAGCAGATACTTTGTGCCAGCAATGCCGGGTGACCTGCCACACTGAGCAGTGGGTCTCTGAGACGAAGATTGGGGGAACAAAGAGTTTCCCCTCCGGAGTATTCCGGGGGCTAGAGACTGAGAGTCTACCACTTGGGCATCAAGGTCAGGTTAAAGGGTGGCAACTACCACTACTGGTGACAAAATAGTTTCAGGTTCTTCCCTGGGTGCACTGCTGGCATCAAATCTGCGAGACAAAGCATTGGCTCTGACATTTTTAGAACCAAAAAGGCCAAAAGGTGATCTCGAAGTTAAATCGAGTTAAAACAGTGCCCACCTTGCTTGGCGAGGGGTAAGGCGTTTCGTCTAATCCAGATTCTTATGATCGGTTAGAACCTTAATTTTATGTTTAGCTCCTTCAAGAAAGTGTCTCCATTCATCGAAGGCCCATTTGATGGCCAGTAGTTCCTTGTTACCAATATCATAGTTACACTCAGTCTTGGAGAATTTTCTTGAGAAGTAGGCAACAGGTCTGAGGTTGATAAGTGTCTTGGAACCTTGCGAGAGTACGGCTCCAAGCCCTAACTCTGAGGCATCAACTTCAATAATGAACGGTTGATCAAAATCAGGCTGGATCTGGACTGAAGCCTCAGAAAAACACCTTTTAAGGGGTTATCCAGCACTACAAAAACATGTCCACTTTCCCCTACTGTTGTCTCCAGTTCAGGTGTAATCTGCAATTAAGCTCCATTTACTTCAATGGAACTGAGTTTCTTATCCCCACCCATCTGGAGACAACAGTAGGGGGAAAGTGGACATGTTTTTGTAGCGCTGGATAACCCCTTTAAGCTGCTCAAATGCCAGTATAGCTTCAGAACTCCAATTCACTAGATCTGCCCCCTTCCTGATCAAGTCAGTCAGGGCTTAGCAATGACAGAAAAACCCTTAATAAATTTTCTGTAATAATTGGCGAAACCCAGAAATCACTGCAGTGCTTTAAGATTAGTGGGATGTTCACATTTCCCAATAGCTGCTACCTTCAGGGGATCCATACCAAATGAGTTAGGGGTAATATTGTATCCAGAAATGACACCTCTTGGATCCCGAACTGGCATTTGGACAACTCAGCGTAAGGCTATGTTCACACTACATATATTTCAGTCAGTATTGTGGTCCTCATATTGCAACCAAAACCGGGAGTGGATAAAAAACACAGAAAGGATCTGTTCACACAATGTTGAAATTGAGTGGATGGCCGCCATTTAATGGCAAATATTTGCTGTTATTTAAAACAACGCCGTTGTATTGAAATAATCGCAGTTATTTACTGTTATATGGCGGCCACCCACTCAATTTCAACATTTTATGAACAGATCCTTTCTGTGTTTTTAATCCACTCCTGGTTTCGGTTGCAATATGAGGACCATAATACTGACTGAAATATACATAGTGTGAATCCAGCCTAAAGGTGATTTTTTCAGAGTAACTCCATAACTTTTATCTCCATACTCCCATTATCTCCTTCTCTGCTTGATAAGAATTAGCAGCAGAGAAGGAGATGATGGGAGTGGTTTGCCCTGTGCGGTCCTAAAGTGTTATCTCCTCCCCCCGTGCTGCCTTCTCCTGCCCCCCCCCGTGTCCCGTTTTGCGTACGGTAACAGGGAGATTAGCTAGCAGCTCCCTGCTGCTAGCTGCGCTTCCTCCTCCTCCTTCTCCCTGTGCTGCCGCCGCCCCCCTCCGTCCTGCCACGTGTCCTCCTCCTCATGCTGCTGCCGACCCCTCTGTCCTGCCACCCGTCCACCCCTCCCCCCGTCCTCCCTCCGTCCTCCTCCTCCCTCCCCTCCTCACCTCCCCCTCCCTCCTGCACCCTCATCCTGCCACCTCTCTTTCCTGCCACCGCCACCCCTCTGTCCTGCCACCCAGCCACCCTTCCATCATGCCACCCCTTCATCCTGCCACTCAGCCACCCCTCCGTCCTTCCACCACCCTCCATCCTGCCACCTGTCCTCCTCCTCCTCCCCGTGCTGCTGTCACCCTTCTCCGTCCTGCCACCCATCTTCCTCCTCCTCCCCGTGCTGCCACCGCCTCCTCTGTCCTTCCACCCAGCCAACCCTCTGTCCTGCCACCCGTCCTCCTCCTCCCTGTCCTGCCACCCAGCCACCCCTCCGTCCTGCTACCCCTCTGTCCTCCTCCTCCCCATGCTGCCGCCGCCCCCTCTGTCCTTCCACCCAGCCCCCCCTCCGTTCTGCCAACCCCTCCGCCCTGCCACCCTCTCCTCTCTCCTCTTACCCTCTCCCCTCAGTCCTGCGGCCGGTCTCCTGCCACCCTCTTCCCTGTCCGCTGCCACCCTTTCCTCTTACCTTCTCCCCTGCCACCCTTTCCCCTCCCCTGCCACCCTCTGTCTCTGCCACCCTCTCCTCTTACCCTCTCCCCTTCGTCCTGCCGCCCCTCTCCTGCCACCCTCTCTCCTCTCCGCTGCCACCCCCTCCTCTTTCCCTCTCTCCTTTCCTGCCACTCTTTCTCCTCCCCTACCACTCTGTCCTGCCACCCTCTCCTCTTACCCTCTCCCCTCCATCCTGCCGTGCCTCCCTGCCACCCTCTGTCCTGCCACCCTCTCCTCTTACCCTCTCCCCTCTGTCCTGCCGTGCCTCCCCTGCCACCCTCTGTCCTGCCACCCTCTCCTTTTATCCTCTCCCCTCCATCCTGCCGTCCCTCTCCTGCTACCCGCTCCGCTGCCACCCTCTCCTGTTACCCTCTCTGCTCTCCTGCTACCCTCTCCCCTCCTCTGCCACCTTCTCCTTTTACCCTCTCCCCTCTTTCCTGCCGCCCCTCTCCTGTCACCCTCTCCCATTGCGCTGCCACCCTATCCTCTTACCCTCTCTCCTCTCCTGCAGCCTCTCTCCTGCCACTCTCTCTCCTCTCCTGCCACCCTTAACTTTTTCCTGCCACTCTCTCCTCTCCATCCTGCCACCATCTCCCCTGGACCGGTGGTGATATAGTGTCCCCTGCCTCTGCCCTCTGCTGTTTTTCTGTTTTGTTTTTAGTAAAAAATTATGACTGGATGCTATGCCGGTCGGGACTGGTTCTCCTCTCCTCCTGCACCCTGCTGCTGTCACCCCCTCCTGTTCTCCACTGTCTGGCATACCTTGTATGAGGAGGAGAGAAAAGAGAATGTGATGACAGGGGCTGGAGGGATTATTGTTGCTAGGGACAGTACTGTGAAGAGGAGCAACAGCAACAGCTCTGACAGTAAGTGATTGTCGTCAGTGTGTCTGTCTGGCTGCTGGAAGTGATTAAGGGGCCATTTTTTATCCCCTATTGCTGCTGTTCTGGGGTCACTTCCACACTCTGAGGTATATATTCTGATCTCCCACAAAGCATCGAGTCTGTAATGCATCCAGGACCCTCCAAGCACAACAGCTGCAAACAGTACAACTCCCAGCATTTACTGCAGTTTGAAGTCCTCAGGATGTGATGGGATTTGAAGTACAAATGAGCAGACAACTCAAGGGGTTGTCCTCTTGGAAGCTACAACTCCCAGCATTCTCTGAGAGCTTCATAAGTGTAAGGCATTCTGAGAGTTGTTTTTATTGTTATTCCGGAGTTGTGGTCACAGATACATCAGCACAGGATGGGACCAGGTCAGCATGTCACTTCTGACCGGTTCTTTATTTGGGTGCCCCCCCATGATCAGTTCTATTGGTGGCCACAGGTACCCCAGTCCCATACTGGGGCCTGCACAGACTACAGTACAGTCCTTTAGTGGCCCTGGCATCTGTGCTGTAGGGCCCTCCTGAGAAACCAGGACACATGTACCAGATACTCGGGCGTACATATGTGTGCGCCTTCAAGGCAGAAAGGTGAAGAAACAAATGGGTTATGGGGGGCCAAACACATTTTTTTTCACAGGGGCCCTTTGCAGTCTGTGTCTGCTCCTGCACACTGGTATACTATTATGTCCTAATTGTGGTTTCATGTGGACGCATGATTTTCATTGGTCAATGCATTATTGCGTAGCTACCATGAAGGCAGGGAAGACTGCTATGGGGACCTTGCAGCAAAGGGTCTTCATAATATGCCACTGACAACCGACCCAGTGGGTATATGTATGTATCCGTGGGTATATGTGTGCATACCTCCCTTGCTAACCACATATTCTCGGCCTATCCCCGATGCCAGCACTGACTCTGTCTGGTTCTTGGGAACCAGCTGCTACTCACACTGGGACCACATTAGTAGAGCGACCTGGTGCCCTTTATCCACAGAAGTCCAGCTTCCACATCATCAAATGTGATAAAAAATGAAGACCTAGAGGGCACTTACGCTGAACTTACTGGTGAGTAGCACAGTGGATCCACACTCGCTGTCTATTACACTGATAATAAGTGTATATTGGTAATTTGTATAGCTTTTGGGGGGCAATACAATACGTTATTAAAAATTTTCACCGGACTTCTCCTTTATAAACTCACTGACTCCTGGCCCCCAACCCCCACTCCCCTCAGAATAGAGAATATGTAAGAGGTTAAGAACTCATTCAATGAATGACAGGGAACCTCTTCTTTCTGCTCCACTACACAGTGCTCTTTCAGTTGTCACACAGGCCTGCGGCCTTCTTTTTCAGCTCTACAGCACTGCCAATGACTGACCTGGCAGCAGATCTGAGGTGTCAGAAGGTGGAGCCAGCCAGGAAACCATCCACAGGAGGACCCCAGGGCCAGGTGAATGGGGGCAGAGGAGAAGGAAGATGATGGGGATGGGGAGAGGGGTGGGGGGTCGGCTGGTGCTTCATCATCAGATAGCAGTATTAAGCAGAGCACACAACATCACGCACACACCACAGTCACTGACACGCACACACCACAGTCACTGACACGCACACACCACAGTCACTGACACGCACACACCACAGTCACTGACACACACACACACCACAGTCACTGACACGCACACACCACAGTCACTGACACACACACACCACAGTCACTGACACACACACCTCAGTCACTGACACACACAGGCAGCAGCCAGCCAGCCCAGTACTCTGCAAAATATCTGCTCCCCCTTCTCTTCCTCTGGCCTGTCAGCAACAGCGTGCAGGCTCTGCAGCATCCAGCAATGTGTGACAACTGACTGTCACTGTGTGACAACTGACTGACAATAAATGTCATGGTGAGACGGAATTGTCAGCGGTGCGGCCTCACCTCAGTGACTTCCAGACAGTGACCACATACACAGCCACTATCAGTGTCTGGCAGCACGTGCCCCTCCCAATTCCCTATCCATGTCTGGCAGTGGCCTGATCGGTATCTCTCTCAGAAGCAGGAGACAGCAGACCCACTGCCTCCACGATAAGTGTCTGACAGCGACCCCCTGGACTGGTAATGGGGCCAGCCCACCGGGTGTGCCAGATTACCAATCCATAGTTGCCAACATTTGAAATTTTTTTCCAGAGCCACTTTAGCATTGACAACAAGGGGTGTGGCTTATCCTTCATGTGGTTTTAGTGGGTGTGGCCTATCGTGAATGTGGTTTACGGAGTGTGGCTTGTCACCAGTGTTTTGGGTTGGGTTTTTCCCCCAGAATTCTCCAGTTAGAACTTCAGTCAGAACAACACAAAAGGATGAGGGTTGTAATAATAGTACTACAGGAATAGAGGAGGGGTGTAGTAGTGTACTACAGGAATAGAGGAGGGGTGTAGTAGTACAGGTATAGATGAGGGGTGTAGTAGCAATACAGGAATAGATAAGGGGTACAGTAATACTAGTAACTAGGAGTCATGGGGCCCCATAGCAAACAACTGCATGGGCCCCCATGAAACCTTAGTAGCTGGGAGTGACTGGGGCAGACTGGGGTGACTAGAGCAGACTGGAGGTGACTGGGGTAGACTGGGGAGGTTCGCCTAGTGGATTCTAATTGTAACTTGTTTGAGAATCACTGCCCTTCGGTGGAAATATGTAAGTGAAAAATCAATTATTTTTGAGAATGCAAATATTTAATAAAAAAGAAGAAATATGACATTTAGGTCTTTAGTAAGTGGCAATAGTCTGATCCAGCCAGGATCTCAGGACGGTAACTCTAGCGTAAACTGCAGGGAAAGAAATAGGACAAGTAGGATTTCCCCAGGAGACAACACCAGCCAAGGTCCAAGCTCCATTTCTCTGGCATACAAGAGGCCCACCAGAGTCACCCTGAAAATTAGGAGAAAAGAAGTAAGTATACATGTATAAATATAGGGGAGATTAATCAAACTGGTGTAAAGTAGAAATGGCCCCTAGCAACCAATCAGATTCCACTTTTCTTTCCTCTTTTCTATGGCTTATATTAGATTCACAAAAGCTTCTTTACATAAGCTTCAGTATAATGGGGCATACAGATCTGTCACATAGGGGGAGTCAGAAGTAACAGCTACGTGTGATCAGGGAATGTATACAGATATAGGATACCTGCAGATGTTATCACTCTAAGCTCCCTTGTTAATGATACGTTCACTGCAGATCAATGCATCCTGGTAACTTATTATTTAGTAAGGCTGGGTTCACACTACGCTTTTCCTATCCGTTTAACGTATACGCTTTATGAAAACAGATGCAATTGTGTGAAATCCGTTTGGATCCTTTTTCCTTTAAATTCCATTATAAGAAAAAAAAAAAAAAGGAACAAAATAGTGTTGACTACGTTTTTCTTTCTGTTAAAAGTAATCAATTAAAAACAAATGCATTGAACGGATAGGAAAAAAACAGTGTGAACCCAGTCTAAGGGTGGTATTACACGGGCCGAGCAGGGCCCGATAATACCTGTAAACGAGCAGCGATCTGCTAGATCGTTGCTCGTTTACTGGACCTATTACACGGCCCGATAATCGTTTGACAAGAGCTGCAAGGACATCGTTACCGATGTCCTTGCAGCCCTTGCTAAACTGGCATACATTACCCATCCACGTTCCAGGGCTGCTCCTACGTCCGCTTCTCCCAGGGGTCCCGCGCGCTCTCTAGCGTCACAGCAGCCTGTCAGCTGGTAGGCCGCTCAGCCAATCACAGGCCGGGACTGCCGCGGCCTGTGATTGGCTGAGCGGCCTATCAGCTGACAGGCCTCTGTGACGCTAGAGCGCGCGCGGGACGCAGGGAGAAGCGGACGGCAGGAGTAGCCCTGGAACGTGGATGGGTAATGTATATCGTTAGTCGCCGGCCACGCACTGCTATTACACGCAGCGGTGCGCGGTCGGCGCCCGACGAAAATAGGTTCTAAACTATATCAACGATCAGCCGATGATCGTTGTCATTGGCTGATCGTTGCATTTATTACACAGAGCGATAATCGGCCGAATCGGGCCAATTCGGCCGATTATCGTTCCGTGTAATACCACCCTTAGGCTATAAAATAATCTTTCTGTACCTTGCAGCACTTATTGGGGGACATTTATCAAGACTGGCGTACAAGTATGGCAGTCTTAAATAAAGCCCCACCCCCAGCTTCCTGGACTGATTTACTTAGAAAAACTGTCTGACGTTGCACGTGATGCAGACATTGCGCAGCTTATGTATACTTACTACACCTCCTCCCGCCTTGCTGTTTACCTCTGGCCGTTCATCAAGCAAGCGGGGAATGACATGCGCTACAGAAAAGGGGCCAATCTGATAATGTCCCCCAATGTTTCTAGTTATGCATAGAAATTCTTAGTAATAGGATTAGTGACAATGTGATATGTGAACACATATCTGCAATTTCATGTCACTTTCCAGGATCACTTGTTCATAGTTTGTACATCTGAAGTAACACTATATCTGGCCATATCATAACTTGTATGTGGCATTTACACCTGTTCTATCCTCTGTAGGCTTCATTTCTAATTCTTACTTATTCCTGGGCTACTTAGTGGACACTAGCTGCTATGATGTCCTCCATACACTGCACACATTCAAAGAAGAGGGGATCCTGCTTTACTTTGTCTCTATTGTACACATTAAGAAAGGGCAGCAGCATGGAGAGCAACATAGAACCCCAATGAGCAGTTATAAGTTCAGCACTGAGGGAAGTGTAACACTTACTAAATATAATCAGTATCTCTCCCCTTTATATACATTTCTATGGGCAGCTGAATCCTGATACTTCGGTCAGCTGATCTCAAGATAGATTTGAGCAGTTTATAAAGTAGCCTAAGTGAAAAGAAGCTTTTCCTTACATTCACTTGTACAAGCCTTGATGTAAAGTTTGCTGGGGCAATAGCTGGAAAAATGTGAGTAAAGTAGATAATGGACAGGACATACCTTGCAGGAGACGGCTCCAGCTGCTCCGGCACAGATCATGTTGCTCTGGACTGTTGGATAATCACTTCCGAAGTGTTTCTGACACTCAGTATTGGTGAGAAGAGGCAGAGCCACCTGCTGCAGTTTGCTTGGTCTTGTTTGAGCTAAAAGTTAGATTGAGATTGAGGTCGACCTACAAAGTATCTCTGGGATTCTGGCGATCAAGGTGCCGTCATGCTATGCCCAGCTAGGTATTGCTATATTGAGCTGTTATTGTCTAACATCTACTTACCTATACCATTTATGTATCCCCATCCAGTAGTGACACATCTCTCCCCTGTACTGAATACATCAGCACTAGCGGCAATGCACACAGGGGACACACGAGCGGTGATAGTAGCAGGGCTGCTCAGCTTCAGAAGTTTGATGTCATTTGTATAGGCAAAAGGGTTATAGCCGGGGTGTGTGAAAACCTGTGAAATAAATCTGCCTTAAAATCCTGTTATATAAAATTTTATTCAAGAGAATAAAAATGCAGAACATGGCTGTAGTGTTTCTGCTTACCCTAGCTACGGATTTAGTCTGAATAGGCTCAGCAGAGGAGGAGAAGTCAAATTCACCCAGAACTACACGGTCAGAGGTTCTGTATATAGAGATGTACAACCATATTAGCTGCCGCAAAAGTTCTTATGTCTTATATTGATGAGATGTACATTACTCCAGTGTCATACATGTATACCATTCACAGCAGGTGCTACCACCATACCCACAGTATTTAGGTATGGATAAAAATGTTCTCCACAATGGACAGTATTTTATTCATTCCTCATTTATATACAGTGATTACTATTAGGAATATTTACAATCATTTCACCTAAGGGTCATTGTTATCACTAATAGTTCTGGCTACAGTGCGCTTGTGTCATTCAACAATGACAGGATGGTTAAAATACTTCAAAATGTGTCCCTATCTCTCCCTCGACAATGGAACCTCCTCTCATATGACAGTGGACCTGGCTGGATCATGTCTCTGGGCTCCAGTTCCACCCTTTGAGTGATGTCACCATCTATAACCAGCCCTTTCAGCCTACACCACCATCTCTTTGCCTTATACACAGATACACATACAGCTTTACTGGAACATTTAGGAAGATGGATCTGTGTTCACAGCATGCTGCCTTGTGATGAATGATGCTACAGACCATACAGGGAGTGAATGAAGCAGGTGCTGCGATCTTTGGGTATGGTACTAGCAGGACTGCTAAAATATCAGTACTGAGCAACTGCTTAACCAGGAGGTACAACCAGGAAGTAGAGAAATATGAACCCAAAATCAACTCACAACAGGGGCAGAAAGGTAAGTGTTGCTATTTGCTTTCACAGCATATTAGTTTTATACCTTATGTCATAACTCCACTTTAATACTCATCAATGGGTCATATGATATGATAAACCATAAACTAAATACTATAGGTAGTAGTCAGTTACCAATGATAGCATGCTAAAATTCCTTGTCACTTGTCAGGGTGTCAGGAGGATTTTATTCTACCAACATGTGAAGGTCCCAGCTGGCAGCATATAGTTGTCTCACATCAAAAATACCCATCAAGACTGTTTTGTCTATGGCTCTGTGGGATTTCAGAAGAGATTTACTCTAAAATAAATGATACAAGACTTACCTGACAGAACAGTGAGCAGCAGTGAGAACCCAGAGATCACTGATCAGAGATCCACCACAGTAGTGGGCTCCGGTGCTGGTCTATAGACATTTAATAAAAAAGATACATGAGAACAATGTTCGGCTTCACTACCAAAGATTTTACCTTTCTGTTGTTCTATTCCTCTTTATTGTTCTATAACCAAACATCTGATATCCCAGAATTCCCAATACTCTAGAACACATATAGAATAGTCCCCAGTGATGTTCTCTGAGAGGTCCATTAACAGTCCACAATGTCAGTGTAGTTATATCCTGACAGTATCCTCACTTTGAATAAGCGCTCAGTGTTTATCAAGGTATTATTATTTGGACTGGAACAAATAACCCAGGGTTAGGTTTTCAGGGGAAAGAACAGTTTTTTAAGGGTCAGGGCAAATAAAAAATAAGCAACACACAGCCTACTAATCTCCAACTGCTGGCCTTCCAATGGGGCTTGGGGTCCCGTCGGTCACTGCTTCTAAGCTATATCTTGAAATACAGGAAATGCCTGATCAGCCAATCACTGTCTGTGATTGGCTGATCAGGCGATTCCTGCAGGAAGTGGTGAGCAGCAGGGATGCGGGCACCATCAGAATAGCAGCAGTTACTGGGCAGATCAGTATTGCTTATGTGTTATTTTTCAGTATTCAATATTTAAATATGTTAAAGTGATTTCTTTAAGATGGAGGCTTAAAGTGATTATCCTAATGTAATCTAAGTTATCCAACCCCACTAGTTAGGAGAATTGTGCCCTTATTATATGAGGTGGCAGCATTCATGCTCAGTCATATCTCTGTTCACTGCTAACTAGAGGACTTACGAACATAACTAAGCTTAGCACTCAGCAATGGGGATAGGGGATATAACTATTTCTTGAAATACCCCTTTTAATCCAAGATGAAAGAACAAGTACAAGCTCCTTCTGGAATCTGTAGACATGTACATAGCTATATAACCAAACACAATGCCTAATTCTTCTTCAGTAACAGCCTTGTAATACATGTAGGAATCAATGTTAGTTTCCTGAAGACAATTACTCTATGGAGCCGAACTACATAAGATTGAAGTTCACCTGCTCAGTCTACTTTGTGTTATGATTGGCGGCCATAGTGAGTGTCAGAAATCTCTTACATGCCTGTTCTCTCTTTTAATTTTATGTAGTGGATATTAAAATAAGTCATTTATTCAGTATATAAGATCCCAGTACATTACCTGCAGAGACACCTGCCATGGCCACGACCCAGAAACTGCATCCTCACCATTCACAATCCTGGCATAACCAGAAATGACTGGCTTGATGCTTGGCACCACAACCTGAGGAATAAGTACACAATAGCTATCAATGGAAGGAACCAGTCACCTCCATAATATATTATAATACTGAATTCCTCTACTTACCATAGCTGCCCCCTAACAGGACAAAGCAGGACAGAAGCCACAGAAATGCCATAGTGAGAAGTGGAGGATAAACGGGATTTGTGCAGCTTATACCCACAAGTAGCCAATCACACATAGAGCTTTACTAGCGATAGGAGCGTCCATGTTCTTATTACACAACCTTGTACTGATATAGAAAATGTCGAAATGTGGAGGTAGAGGAAACTATGTGTAGGTGGGACAGGTGTTACGAGGAGAGCGGGTCTCACAATTACCACATGACGTAACCAGATGTTCATAACCGTTTTACTTTATTATATTATTAGAGGTGATAAATCTTTTATAGATTGGGGGTTAACCAAGACATGTGTGAAAGATTTTGCATTAAAAAAGTAGCACAGCTTCTTCAGTTTCAGCGCTGTAGCTCAAGAGGCCGGAAGTCAGGGTCTCCAATACATTGCTATATCATAGAGATGCATTGGAGAACCTTTCCTTTCGGCCTTCTCCTTTCTTTCAGCCTCAGCAGCGCAACATTTATCAAGTTGTCTCTCGAACTTTGAGGAGTTTTTCAATGCACTTTTGTGTTGTCAGGAATGTGCAGTGAGCCTGGTATGAACTGGGCTTGTTTTTTACTTTTTGTCGACACACCCGCTTTTCTTCCAGCCTTCTGGCAATGCAGGAGTTACACTGCTCACTGCTGTCCTTGATTGCTGCAGCTGAGCAGTGTTTTTTGATTGACAGATGCATCTGTGGTGTCCTACTACAGGTGTTACGTATATACACCCCTTGCAAAAGTCTGTACTTATTGTATTATTGTGGTTATGAAAGCAGTATTAAGTTTTGCCACTAGATGTCGCTATATTGTGTATGTGTACTTGGAAGCCGCACAGCTGAAGGACATAAAGGGGTACCATTTCTTGTTTGTCACCAGAATCTGTAGACCAGTAGGATTCTTGTTTTTTTCTGTCCTATCTTCACTCCTTGTTTCTTCTGTAGCATTCTTCACCCACTCACAGCGCACCTTACATGCTGGGAGGAAGTAAGTCACATGGGTGGAGGAGGAGACAAGGTCTTTCGTGTTGGACATTGAGGAGGAAGGACACAAGCCAGATAGCTCTCCACAGTGGTCCTATCTAGGCCCTGGCTCTCTGCTAGGTCCCCATACCTCAGATCAGTCTTAGCTAGCACCCCGCATGGGAAGGACGCAAAACAGTACACCTCTCACAACTTTCCTACAAGTAATGCTACACAGCACCAGTCAGTGTTAAAGCCTCTTAGGAGAAGAGAAGCAAGAGACAACCTCAACCCATGCCATGGTCAAGGAGAAGTTACAGTGCAGGACAGTATACACTGAAGCCAAAGAGCTAAGATGCAGTAAGCCAATGAGCTCTATCTCACAGCGCGGTTGTCAGCAGGGAACCTTCAGCATTCCACTCATCCCAGGTAACAAGGTCTGGGGCCTGTGTAACCCATTAGGAAGGTTCAGCCAATATAGGCATAGGTGGTGTGAAGACTGAAGTCAAACGTCAATACACGGGCACAGGTCTTCTTCTTCTTCTTCTTCTTCTAAGTATTCTACCTCATCCTCCAACATCCCGGCAGAGCACAGTACTACATTGGTTGAGACTCTCACGACATCCTCCTCTCTGCTACTCTGTTTATTCATACTACTCAACACTACTCAGTCAACACAACTATATACTACCCTGCAATTTCACTACAGATCTGGTCAATGTATTTTCAAGTATTTATTTGGAACGATTGGCAAGTGTGTTTTCAAGTGCTTTATCCAGAGAAACCTTATATCATTGACTCTGTATTACCTGCTGCACATTTGCAAATAGTAAACCGGCTTAACTACCTTTAGGAGACTGTGAGATTTCTCGCAGTCCACCTACACAGCACACACCGCAACTTGGGACACTTCCTTCCTGTGGGTGGAAGGTTCCGATAGTCCAGGAGGGTCACTACACCACTCTGGCCATCCGTGATCACTCTAACCCAAGGGACCCAGTAGCAACCTGGCAGGACACTGACCACAGTTGAAAAGGGTACAATCAGCCTCATAAAATAAAAGCAGGCGTGCCATCACACCTGTGTGTTCACCTGGCACTGGTGTCACATATTTATACCTCGAGGTCCGGCTGTATCTCGGCCAACCACCACAGAAGTGGCATCACACTCAACATCTAGCAAATGACCCTCCGCTCCTCCAATGTAACATCACCCAAGGGGTACACCACACCTCTACCTGTCTGGAACCTTGAGGATCAGCGCTGGTCCAATGAAGATCCGGACCAGGCTCTTGATCCTCATAAATGAAAGCAGAGCCAGTTATTCCCTGCTGGCAATTAAGGTTCATACCCTGATCCAAGCTCCCCCTGTCTTTTCTGCTATCCCTGTTCTTACTTCTTCTGTTTGCTTGACTCGTTACCTGACCTCCCACTTGACCTTTTGACTATTCGTTTGCTTTCCTGATTTTGTACTGCATAGTCCTTTTGGTTCTGACCTGGTTGTTGACTCTCCCATATTGTGTTTGTCTGTCTATCTTGTTCAGTGTTACACTTATTAAGTGTAGGACACGTCTTCATGGTTGTCCGCGGCCACCTAGGGCTGACTGAGGCAAGTAGGTAGGGACAATGGGTGGGTTTAGCTTTAGGGCTCACTGTCTAGTCTTGTCTCTGACCTCCCGTCCTGACAGATGTATAGTTTGTACACCACTTATTGTGTGAGTAGAGGTGGAAAAAAAATTGTAACTTGAAAGTCACATTTAACAAATACGGCTAAAAAACTCATTACAGATATACCACAGCTCTTCTATACTGAAGACACACACTCCTTAGTGGTGACGGGCAAAAAAAAAAATTTTTCCCCAAATCAGGTGTCCTTAAAAATGTGTGACATTTTTTACGGCATTAAAATTGCATCTATCCATACTGTAGATTCACTAGGCCAAATGCAGTGAATGGTTAAAGCATCCCTAGTTTACTGTAGATAAACTATGTCCCTGCCTCTGAAAAAATGGAGTTTTGGGGGATTTAAAGGGTACCTGAAATTATGTGTAAAGATATATATTACAGTAGGTCCAACTACGATATGAAGAAACGGCTGGGGAGAGAGCATAATGGGAGTGCAATCCACTTCTTGGCCACTCGCTAATTGCGTCACTATTGTCTACGGGGCTAGAGTGCCGGAATTAGAGTGTCACACAACAAGGATCGCCCTATGAATGGAAAGTATCTATAAGATAAATTTACTGGAAGCCAGTCTGTCTACAATAGAAGTATCAGCATGTTACAGAATTTGGTGAGTTTGATATAGAAATGTCCCTATTGCAATGAACGAGATATTACTAGAGCACAGCATCTCGTGGATACGAGTTCAACGCTGCTCAGTGTCTCGCTCTTTGCCTGCAAAATTGTGACTAATATAGTTTAGCAGTGACTAATATAATGTAGCTATCACGCTTAGTCACTAGATGTTACTGTTGTATAAAACATATCCCTATTATTAACCTCACACCTATGGCTGACACTAATGCCTCTCGGCTACATTTAAAAACCAACGCCAGGATGTTGGTATATAATTTGATCAAACCAGATTTTTTTGCAACTCATTACTGAGGAAAGAACAGAGTATTGTTCTGAAACATGTCTATGAGTTGCAATAACTTGCTGAATATAATATAGCGATGCACTGTGTTTCATATACTACATCAGTCCTCATTTCTCACCTGTTTTGTCCACATTGGATGCATTGAGAATGCATCCAGCGCAGACCTAGAGCCAGACAGCGCAGACCTAGAGCCACGGGACTGGTGAGAGGTGGACATTCACCAATTCTTTATATGGTATACATCTTATTTATTAACGGAAACAACAATCATTAACTGTTACAATATATACCATTATATCAATAGTGGACTGACAACTAACCAAATACAAACACAGTGGTCATAAACATCGGCGACCTGCAAGGGCCCTGCAAAGTCGCCAATAGATAAAACTATGTATTTCTCTATTGACATCCCAAGAATCATGCTATAGATATTTATATATTATATTTTACAGATACATATTTTTTTAACCCTATATGTTTTTTTAATTATTATTATTATTATTATTTGCTCTATGTTATACTTTTTGCATGTATATGGTGTGATATACGCTTTAGTAAATTTTACCGATATATTTACCATTATTGTTTGCATTATACACTACCACAGTAACACCATACTGATCTACATTGATCTACACAATACTAAAGAGTTATGATTTAGCCGTTCCAAGGGGGTCATGCTAGAGAGCCTACTAATAATACATATAATTTGATCAAACCATATTGTCTCATGTACCACGTGCAGGTCCCCTGGATCACATGAGTCCTTACACAAACTCGACACTGTGTCTGCGACCGCAAACCCCACAAAGTGAGCGCAAGCAGGGAAGGGAGGCCATAAAATGGCCCTGCAACCCCAATGTCACTGGACCAAACCACAAGCCCCCCGCCCCCCCCCAAACCCAGCAGGCACCGCCGGCGGAAAATGCTGCCACCAAGCAACACAAGTGTGAACATGGTCTTACTGCTCACCATTGTCTCTGCAGGTAGAAAGGGAAGAATAGGAGGTACTTGCCATGTGTGCACAAGTGCTTCCTGCTGATTGGGGTCACATGGGTCTTATCCGGAGGAGTGCTAGCACTCAGAAAAGAGAGAAAATTAAATATGACATGGAGAGAAAGGAGCTGCTGCACCTCACACCTATGGCCGACACCAGTGCCTCTTGGCTTTATTTAAAACCAACGCCAGGACATTGGTATATAATTTGATCAAATCATATTGCCTCATGTACCACATGCAGGACCCCCGGATCACATAAGTCCCTTCACTAACTCAACACTGTGTTGGTCGTCGACCACAAACCCCGCAAAGCAAGTGCAAGCAGGGAAGGAAGGCCATAGAATGGCTTCTGCAACCTTAATGTTACAGGACCAAACCCCAATGCCCCCCCCCCCCCCCCATAATTCTAATTTTATATTACTTTTCAGGCTCAGTCGTATAATATTTTCTGTCCTCTGGTCTGTCTTGCCATGCTAGGTGATATCCTATATAAGAAGGAGCATGTTAGTATTATGCTTAATCTACTATGTAAATTTAATTACTACATAATTTATAAATGATACTAAATAACTACTAGGGGGATATGTCATGATAAGCATTTTATGATGGAACATACAGTGGAGCAAGATGGGACAATCTTGAGGATTCCACACACATTTTATACTTTGCTACTTTTCTATGTCAAAAACATAACACAAATCTATAGCTATAAAACTTTTAACTCAATACAGCTATAAATAACTGCTCACATAATGTGGATACAATGACGTCCTGCTCCTCTGGTAACACCTGTCTCACTCACACAGTTTCCTCTACCTCCACATTTCGACATTTTCTATATCAGTACAAGGTTGTGTAATAAGAACATGGACGCTCCTATCTCTAGTAAAGCTCTATGTGTGAATGGCTACTTGTGGATATATAAGCTGCACAAATCCCGTTCATCCTCCACTTCTCACTATGGCATTTCTGTGGCTTCTGTCCTGCTTTGTCCTGTTAGGGGGCAGCTATGGTAAGTAGAGGCATTCAGTATTATAATATATTATGGAGATGACTAGTTCCTTCCATTGATAGCTATTATGTACTTATTCCTCAGGTTGTGGTGTGCCAAGCATCAAGCCAGTCATTTCTGGTTATGCCAGGATTGTGAATGGTGAGGATGCAGTTTCTGGGTCTGGCCATGGCAGGTGTCTCTGCAGGTAATGTACTGGGATCTTATATACTGTATAATTTACTTATTTTAATGTCCACAATATAAAAGTAAAAAGAGAACAGACATGTTACTTAACACCTGGTAAAAATCCCCGGACCTCACCATACCCAGTACTCATAGCTAGAATTGGATAGAGCTCAGATTTCCAAGCCACATTTTTCCACTTATAGTAAGAGTATTTGCCTCCAGCACACTAACATTCTAATATCCAATACTAAAAGATTACTGATAAGGAGACTTTATGGAGTGTGTGGTTACATAGCCATGTTCATATCTACAGAGCTTAGAATTAGTTCATATACTGTTCTTCATCTTGTGTTAAAGGCGGGAATCAGCAGTAATATAAGCCAAAGTCATAGAATTGAGGTTTTGTGACTCATGGCTCGATAATTACATGGCCAGGGCTGCACGGACATCGCTAGTAATGTTCTGGAAGCCCTTTTAATCATCCATTATCCAAACATCTTTTATTACACAGAGAGATGTGCAGCCAAAGTCAATGGGGATCACAGAGATTATGGGCTGAAGTGAAGTGCACTGCCATAAACTGCTTCCCTCTCGTTCTCCTGATCAGTGGGGTCCACAGCACATGAGATCCCACTTTTTACATGTCCCTGTGTCCCTGTCTTTAGCTACCTTTAGGTTATTATCTATTGGTTCATTTCTTAATGGACATTTCTTGGGAACTGTTCTATATAAACAATAAGACTAAGTAGAAAAGATCACCTCAGTGCTACTCACTAAGGATACCTTCACACTACGGAATCTGCACAGAGGCTTCAAGCAGGTTCCGCCGGGGGTCCTTCGCTTGAAGTTCCACCCGTTTCATAGAGTCAATGATATTTGTTGGTGAATTCCGCCGTCCACCCAAAAAATTGACAGATTCCGTAGTGTGAACATACCCTAAGGCTCAAAAAATATATGGCACTCATATGCAGTTCACAACCAGCTGCAGCTAAGCTCAAATGCGCGCAAAGTTGTGCGGTGCTCTGCATATGAAGTTTACGTATGCATACAGTGTAGAATGAAGATGAACTGAAACCTAATTCCATGATTAAGATCGCGGGATAGAGACTCGAGGGCTGAGTCTCCATCCCCCCATCTGAATTATGGAAATAAGTTTTGCTGAGTGCCACATCTTCAGTCACACTGTATAATATTCTATACATTCTAATATATCAGGTTTACAAATAGAAGATATTTTATTAAATCAATTGTAAAATTTCTAAAAAGTGAAATCCTCGATGGTAAAACATAACATTGTTCTTGTGGTTTTGTTTAAACATCAGAGCAGTGGATATCACTACTGTGGTGGTTCTCTGATCAGCGATCTCTGGGTTGTCACTGCTGCTCACTGTGAGGTCAGGTAAGTTATGTATCATGTATTGTATAGTAAAGCTCTTTTAAACCATAGATAGACCAGCCTTCATGGGTTACTGTGACCCATGCTGCCAGCTGTGACCACTACAAGTTGGTAGAATAAATGTTATTGTAATGTTATCTTTAAGAAATTAATTCACTAATTCCTATAATATTTAGTTACTGATTGTAACGCTAGGAGTTGTGGACCCACTGTACCACCACTAGCAATGACTAAGCCACACCAGGGACTGGATTCTAAAGGTCCTATTCCACGGGCCGATGGGTGGCCCAGTCAATAATGTAAACGAGCGCCGATCTTCTAGATCGGCGCTCGTTTACTGGGCCTATTCCACGGACGATAATCGTTTAGCGATGTCCTTGCAGCCCTTGTTTAAACACCATACATTACCTACACATGTTGCAGAGCTTCTTCTATGCTCCTTCTTCCTCCCGGTCCCGTGTGCAGCAGCAACTTTGGTGTGGCCTGTCTTAGGTGACAGACTGCTCAGCCAATCACTGGCCGCAGTGGTCCTGGCCAGTGATTGGCTGAGCTCCTGTCAGCTAAGACAGGCCACACCGAAGATGCTGCTGCACGCGGGACCAGGAGGAAAAAGCAACACAAGAGAAGCCTTGCAACATGTGTAGGTAATGTATGGTGTTTGTAAGATCGTCGGTCGGTGGGCGCCCGATGATTTTAGGTTTGAACCTAAATAAACGATCAGCCGATGATCATTGGCTGATCCTTGTCTCTATTCCACAGCCAATTCGGCCGATTATCGCTCAGTAGAATAGGCCCCTAAGGGCTGCTGGTTTTTAACCAGTGTCCACCGCAAGTGGGTTGGACTTGCGGTGGCAGGTGACCTCCAGGTCATATCCCTGGCTTGGCTTACTAGCGGTGGCGGGCAAGGTGCAGCTGGAGGCACACGTAGGCTGGCAGGCAGTATTGCAGCAGGATTCACAGCTGGAGTCAGGGCAACAGTCATGAATGGCAGGACTCACAGGCAGGAATCATGGGCAGGAGTCATGGGAGAGTTGGGACCACACTATAAGAATAACAATGAGAGACTCTAACACAGTGTCAGGGTGGAGGCAGGAATTTATAGGGGTGTGCTGGTGTGCAGTAACAAATTAAGGAAGTACTATCTATTTAAATCTGGGAACGACGACACTCGCATGCCCCAGAAGGTGGGGATTCACACATTGGCGAGGAAAACATCAAAGAAACGTGGAGCACTGAGGTGCCAAAGGTGAAGCGGGCATGTGGGCTCCGGTGTCCACAGATAGCGGAGAGCGAGTGTGGCAGTGGCCCATAGCACGGGATGCCGCCACAGCCCTTACACGGAATTCTGACATCATTTAACCAATTATATGATGTAAAGATTAGAGATGAGCAAATTTACTGTAAATTCGGGTTAGTGCGAACATGGATGCTCTGTATTTAAACCCCACTGCCTGTATAAGATTGGAGAACACTGTAAATTCACTCATCTCTAGTAAAGATAAAGACACTTACCATACATAGTGGAGGTAGGAGAAACCAGCCACATCTACTCATATATCCCAATACTTTGCTAAGCTACATGGACTTCATTATAGGGCTCTCCTCACACTGACGTGGCGGCTTTACCTGGAAACAATGACCCGAGGGAATGATTGTGAATATTCATAAAGTAATTACTATATATATATGAGGAAAGTATAATATACTGTCCATTGTAGAGTAAAGCTTTGTGTATATCCTACTAATAGAGAGAAGTGGTGATAAAACTGTATGCGTGATATTATAGAACTCTAGATATCATAAATATCATATAACACCAGAAAAGTAATATGGTTGTACATCTCTATATACAGTACCTCTGACCATGTAGTTCTGGGTGAATATGACCTTTCCAGCAATGCTGAGCCTATTCAGACTAAATCCATTGCTAGGGTAAGTAGAAACCTTTGATTTCTTTTATTTATTTATTTTTTTATGATTCGTTCATTTTGCCTTTTTAAATATAAAATGCACTTACTATCATAAAAAGTGAATTTAAAGTGTTTTTTTTTTGTTTTTTTTTTACAGGTCTTCTCACACCCTGGGTTTAGTTTTTTAACTGCTGTAAATGACATTGCACTTGTGAAGCTGAGCAGCCCTGCTACTATCACCGCTCGGTGTCCCCTGTGTGCATTGCCGCTAGTGCCGATGTATTCAGTGCTGGGGAGAGATGTGTCACTACTGGATGGGTGACACAGATGGCGAAGGTAAGTATATACTACCAGACAATAGTGACAGATATAAAAAAAAAATGTTACCCAATACAGTTATTTAGGCTATTATTTTCTTTTAGGGTTCACACTACGTTTATTTCAGTCAGTATTGTGGTCCTCTTATTGCAACCAAAACCAGGAAAGGATTAAAACACAGAAAGGATCTGTTCACACAATGTTGAAAATGTTGAAATTGAGTGGATGGCCGCCATTTAATGGCAATATTTGCTGTTATTTTAAAACAACGGCTGTTATATTGAAATAATGGCAGTTATTTACTTTTATATGGCGGCCATCCACTCAATTCAACATTGTGTGAACAGAGCCTTTCTGTGTTTTTAATCCACTCAATAGTGAGGACCACAATACTGACTGAAATATACGTAGTGTGAACCCAGCTTAATGTGTAACCAAATCTAGTGATACCGAGCCAGGTATCAAATAACCCCACTGTGATCTACAGAATTTCAGAGAAATGATGGAAATGTTGTTTTTTCCTTTAAGCCGGAACAAGTCCAAGTAAACTGCAGCAGGTGGCTCTGCCTATTGTCACCCATACTGACTGTCAGACATACCTCGGAAATGAAATTGAAATCAAAATCGAGAGCAACATGATCTGTGCTGGAGCATCTGGAGCCTCTTCCTGCATGGTATGACACCAAACATCTCTGCTCATGTTCAGTTTATAACCTACTTTACTCACAATACTCCAGTTTCTTGTACTTTTGACAGATTTTTTAGAGAATAATGGCATTTGTTTGTATGTAGACGTATAGATTCTTGGGGAGATTTATCAAACATGGTGTAAAGTGAAACTGACTCAGTTGCCCCTAGCAACCAATCAGATTCCACCTTTCATTCCTCACAGACTCCTTGGAAAATGAGAAGTGGAATCTTATTGGTTGCTAGGGCAGCTGAGCCAGTTTCACTTTACACCATTTTTGATAAATCTCCCCCCTTGTCTTTCGTTCCCCATATACCATCCTTTCATCCACACCTTCTCCCTATTCCTTGGCTAACCTTGATGGACGTGTTTTTTCAGCCATTCTATGTAGTTATATAATATATAGGCACTACACTTTGCACAAATCAATAGTACAACCAAATGTAATAAAGGGCCTCCCTTTACTTATACTTTTAAGACGGCCTTACATTTGCAAGAACTGTTTGCCGGATGTTCATTTAGGAGTTAAATCTCAGTTTTGTTTTGTGTTTTTTAATACATGACATTCCCTCCCTGTACAATACTCCTCTAGTGTTGTGTTATCACTCCAGAACAATAGCATGGGGGAGGGGGGGTTAATAAAATCCAACATGCACGGTCCTTCTCTCCTCTGACTTTTTTTGACTGGGAAGATAGATATAGATAGAGGCCCTATTATACCAAGCGATTATCTTCTATATTTGGTCGATTATTAGCTGTTACGGCCGATAATCGCTTGGTGTTTAGCTAGTGGTAAAAGGCAATGATCAGCCGACATGCACATGTTGGCTGATCCTTGTCTCTCAATATGTTTCAAAAAAACTACAACGATAAAGACGATTTTGCTGGTTGACGGTCCTGTTATAGTTTCGCCCTATCTCTATGGCTCCCCTTTCCCTTTCGCAGCTCTCCATGGCCCCCCCACGGGGACATGAGCAAGTGAAAACTGACCTGTCGTGCGCTTGCTTGCTCCTCCGAGTAATAAGGGCTTTTGACTGCCTGACAACCTGTCAACCTGGTCATGGTTGACACTAACACTTGAGACTCTGCTCTATTATATACTAGATTCAAAAGGGAGAGGAATC